>NC_081422.1:38879709-38927209 GCF_949786415.1 Peromyscus eremicus | reverse complement strand
GCTGTGAGATCACACCTTTCCCCTTCCATGGTCTGGTTAGAAACTAAATCACTTAGTCCAGCCCAGCCTCACTTAAACATGCCTATTAAAGACAAGAAACTACCTGGAACCGTGCGCACATTTTCTCACTCCTTTGTCTCAGAGCTGGCTAGCCTGTGCTAATATTAGGCCCTACCTGATTAAGACATGTTATATTTACGTTTTCTTTTCCTTGCATAAGTAGACGGGGGCTGCTCATCTGCCCTCTACAGTCTTGAAATCTTTTCCAAACTCAAGACCATGTGGGTCTTTATCACTGTGTAAGATGCAGAGAGTGGAGTTGGAGGTTGGTTTGTTTGTGGACAGGGTCTCAGTTGTCCCAGGGTAGTTGAAGATAGCCTGTAACTCCTGAGCCTCCAGTCTCCACCCTGAAAGCTGAGATTATGTATGTACACTATCATACCTGGTTTTGGTGGTTCTGGGGATCGAACCCAGGGCTTCTTACATGTTAAACATGCACTCTATCAAGAAAGTCACATCCCTTGCCCAACTTGCCGATTTATAAATGCTTGGAAATTCTTAAGAAGGGCTCTACTTGTCAGTCATCTTTCCTAGCTATCGGAGCTGCTCAGAGAAGGCTGATGTCCCTTTCAGAGTGTATAGTTTTACCCTGAACCCTTTTTTTCACCCCTCTTTTCTCTGTAGAGCCCCTTTCCAATTACCTATATATTACTTACAGAAGTTTATATGTATCTACTTTATCCAGAAAGTCTCTTTCCATATCATGAGGGGCAGACCCATATAAGCTGAGTCAGGTGTGTGAGGGAAGCGATAGACTCTGAGTAATTGATCAGATTTATTATATATATATATATATATATATATATATATATATATAGTGAGTATCAAGAAGCCCACTAAAAAAAATAAATGAGCTTGAACAGTTCACAAAAGAGGAAACATATTGTGCTGAAAGACACGTGGGAAAAAGTTCTACTTCAGTAGTAACAAAAGAAATGCAAATTTTAAAAAACCCAGGTACCATTTTCATCTATAGAACTTGTACAAAATTTTTTAAAAAAAGAAGAAAAAAAAATCCAGTAGCAGCAAGCATGCAGTGCAGTGGCCATCCTCATGCAGTGCAGTGGCCATCCTCATGCAGTGCAGTGGCCATCCTCATGCAGTGCAGTGGCCATCCTCATGCAGTGCAGTGGCCATCCTCATACAGTGCAGTGGCCATCCTCATACAGTGCAGTGGCCATCCTCATACAGTACAATGGCTAACTTCATGCAGTGCAGTGGCCATCATGCAGTACAATGGCTAACTTCATGCAGTGCAGTGGCCATCCTCATGCAGTACAGTGGCCATCCTCATGCAGTACAGTGGCCATCCTCATGCAGTGAAGTGGCCATCCTTACCTCAGCTAGCAGGATGGTGTGTTGTGGAATAATATTTTTTTTTTTAAAGATTTTTTTTTTAATTTATTTATTCATTATGTATACAGAAGAAGGCGCCAGATCTCATTACAGATGGCTGTGAGCCACCATGTGGTTGCTGGGAATTGAACTCAGGACCTCTGGAAGTGCAGTCAGTGCTCTTAACCTCTGAGCCATCTCTCCAGCCCGTGGAATAATATTTTTGTACTCTGTGAAGATGTGTCTTTGCTAAGGCGCCTTCTGATTGGTTTAATAAAGAACTGAATAGCCAATAGCTAGGCAGGAGAGAATAGGTGGGAGTTCTGGGGAGGGAAAGGAACTCAGGGTTAGAAGCTGGCATGGCAGGAGATGCCAGTGAGACATGGAGGGAGTTGGACATACAGAACATACATAATGGAGGAGAGGTAAAGGGCCACGTGGCAGACTACAGATTATTAGAAACAGCTTAATTTAAGTTATAAGAGCTAGTTGGGAACAATCCTAAGATAAAGAAAGGCCAAGCTTTCATAATTAATAATAAGTATCTGTGTCATTATTTGGGATCTGGTGGTCCCAAAAGAAAGTCCAATAAGAAAGCCTCTCAACAATGGTGAGTGGGTACCACTTTCAGGAAAAATGCTTGGAGACAAATGGCAACTCTCTTCCTGTTAAATTGTCATAAGAAAATGACCCAAGATATGTACAAAGGATTACAAAGATGTGATGTTATTTATAAGACCACTCAAGTGGAAACAAAGTTACATATGAAAATAGACTCTTATTATTATATTTTTGTTGTGAGCCTAGCCTTTAACAGCGGAGCCATCATTTCCAGCCTGACTCTTATTCAAATAAGAGTATTATCTGAATTATTTAAACATTTAATAATATTAATTATATTTTAATGTTCTGGTTAAATATGCTAAGACATATTCTCCCAGAAGAACACGAGTGAAATCATTAACAAAGATGTTTTATACCAGTGGATGTCCACACGCTCCAGAAGAGAATTTGACATCACTGCTGCTGTTGTTGCTGTTATAGCAGTGGCGGCCACCACTGCTACTGTTTCTGGGATTACCATTTCATAATTGCTTACTACAGCTAGCACAGTGGTGACCCTAGCAGCCAAAGTAGCTACAACAGTTAATTAATCTTTCATTCTATTGAGCATGATAAATTTAATTCAATAGTTATATACATTTCGATTGGCTTTGAAAATTATAAATTTATAAACTCAAGTTCCATTTGCTTTTGGGATACCATCTTACAAGGCCTCCAATTTGCAGTAAGGCTCGTTAAGGAAGGGAATTTTGCCTTTAGCCTACTGGCTATGGGTGGGATAGGACCTCTGTTGGTCTTTTCTGTGTCGAACACACAGATTGCAAGCCCAGCGCCACTTTGAGATCTTTGGCAGCAGTTAACTCTGCAGCTCACACACAATTGAGCCTGTATGATAATGAGTATTCAGAGACGGGTAACACCTGGGGAGCACTCACCAACCTAAGACAGAGGGCCTGTGTGACCTGGGCAGGCATCTCCATGACAGGTAAGGTGACCTGCTAACTTCCCAAGCAACCTAAGTCAGAAGCTCATTTTTTAGTAAAAGGGGGACCTGTAGGGCCCTGGCCCCCAGTTTTGGGTAACTGTTGCCTTGCTTGCTGACCTTGACCTTGATATCCTCCCTATGCTAATTCCCTGCCAGGTTCCACCCTCCTGAATGCTTAAGGGAAGTTCCTTGTCTGTGTATCCTGCATAATGGGTGTTAACAGCTTAGATGCAAGATTGTAAAACATCAGTAGCGAACTTCTGCCCTCCAGGGTTCTCCCATTGTGCTGTAAGCCTGTATTTAAGATCTCCTCCCTCCTTCAATAAACGGCATTCGGCATTTTAAAAAAAAAGAAAAAAAAAAGATGTTTTAGCTGTGTATGGGGGCACACGCCCTTAATTCCAGCACTCAAGAGGCAGAGGCAGGCGAATCTCTGGAAGTTCAAGGCCAGCCTGGTCTACACAGAGCTCCGGGACAGCCAGGGCTACGTAAAGTTTTAACTTGGTATGATGATATATATACTCCTTTAATGTCAGCATGTGGGAGACAGGGGCTGGTGTATCTCTGTGAGTTGAGGCCAGCTTGGTCTACAAAGTGAGACTCTGTCTCAAAATAAAGAAGAGGTGGGTCCTGGGAGCAAACTCAGGTCTCCAGTCCCGGTGACAGGCATGTTTAACCACTGACCTATATCATCTGCACCAAGAACCATGTTTTTGAAGTTTCTAATACCATGAAAATATGCTTTTTTTGTTGTTTGTTTTCTTTATTAAGACAGGGTCTCGCTATATAGCACTTGGCTAGCCTGGAACTCACTATGTAGACCAGGTTGGCCTCAAACTTATAGAGATCCACTTGCCTCTATCTCCAAGTACTAGAATCAAAAGCTACCATATCCATTGAGAAAACACTTTTATAAAAAGAATTTTTTTTCCTGAGACAGGGTAATAGCTTCTGACTGTCCTGGATCTCACTCTGTAGACCAGGCTGGCCTCAAACTCACAGAGATCGGCCTGCCTCTGCCTCCAGAGTGCTGGGACTAAAGGTGTGGGTGCCACCACCACCCCGACCTATGGTATTACATTTTTCTTCAATGTCATAATTATTTTTCTATTGTTGCGAAGAGACACCATGACCAAAGCAACTTATAAAGAAAGTACTTAGTTGGAGGCTTGCTTACAGTTTCAGAGGGTGAGTCCACGATCATCACCGTGGGGAGCAGACAGGCATGGCGCAGAGCAGTAGCGGAGAGCTTAGATATTTGTTTTGTTTTGTTTTTCAAATACAGGGTTTCTCTGTGTAGTCCTGGCTGTCCTGGAACTCACTCTGTAGACCAAGCTGGCCTCAAACTCAGAGATTCACCTGCCTCTGCCTCCCGAGTGCTGGGATTAAAGATTTGCACCATCATGCCATCATGCTTATATAAGAGCTTATATCTTATCCAAAATCCAAAAGTTGGAGGCAGAGAGACAGAGAGACAGAGACAGAGACAGAGACAGAGAGAGAGAGAGAGAGAGAGAGAGAGAGAGAGAGAGAGAGAGAGAGAGAGAGAGAGAGGTCTGGCATGGGCTTTTGAATCCTTATAGCCCACCCCTAGTGACATACCTCCTCCAATAAGACCACGCTCCAAGTCCTTCCAAAACAGTTCCACCAACTAGGGTCCAAGTATTCAAATATGTGAGCCAATGGGAGCCCTTCTCATTCAAACCACCTCATTTATATAAAGACTTTAAAAGTGATTTTTTTATTGCTATCCTTTTTCATGTCTGTAGACTGATATAATGAAGTCCTCTTTTTTTTTTTAATCTGGACCAAAAGCTAAATATTGAGGTAACAGTTAAACTTGGGGTTCTTGGCCAATAAGGCCCCACACTCTGCCCTGGGTTGCTGAGTCTTTAGGTCCCCATGTAAGCATCTCCCTCTACTGCCAACCATGGACAGTCAGCTGCAGGTTTCATTCGAGCTATGATTCGGGAAAGATGACAGAAACAATAAAAACAAGCTCACTGTTGGCCTCGGCAAATGCCAAGCAGCAGCTTAGGAATGATACAGAAAGCCGGCCATCTTGAGTGCTTCCCAGTGCTCACTGGGAACAATTGCACTCACGTCTGGTGAGGGAGAGTCACCAAAGCCATACATGCAGCCCGATTGTGCCATGACACAGGAGGACAAGGCAGAAGGGATAGCACAGGACGGGAGACTATCACGGGGACCTAGTTTAGATTGAGTGGAGGCACCAGCGAGGTGGTTGGCCTAAGGAAAAGCCTCTAAAGTCTCCTATTGAATCTAAAGATAGGTAAGGGTTAAATGTCAAATCACGGGTAAATTCTGAGCAGGCTAAAAAGCATGGCCAACATAAGAATATTGCATAGATTTTTTTTTCTTTTTTTTTTTTTAAGCATTTAGCAAAAGCCTTTGTCCAGTGTTTAGAGAGTTCGAGGAAATAAAAGAATGCTGACATTCCTAGGAGTCAAAAGGTGAGGTCAGCTGAGAATAGACAGTGCGGAGATGGAGGTTGCTTAAGTCGGGGCAGCTAGTCCAGCCAGGACAGCACACGTGTGCCCTGCAAGCACGAAGTCTGGAAGTCAGACGCAGCACCCACACGAATGCCGGGCATCAGCAAGTATAAAAAAGAGATTCGATGCCCACCTCTCACTTCCACACATGCACACATGGGTAAACACATAGGTATTCACCCACACATCACAGACACACACACACACACACACACACACACACACACACACACACACAAGTGGTGTCATTTTAAGGGGAATGGCACACAGCAGGGCAGTGTTGATTTTGCCACACTGGAAAGGGAGCCCAGAGCCAGTGCCTGCCGGACAGGTGGCCTACCACTGAGTAGCGCCAGCCTGAGCTCGCCTTCTATTTGTCCCTCAAGTCCCTAAAGGAGTTTGGGTAAGAGTGTGAACATCTGTATTTTCCTTGTACCAAAGGGGATTTTTACCCAAATCTGTGAGGAATAATGGAGAAAGAAGCATTATTATAGAAAATTTTAAACAGATACAAGATTAGATACAATACAATCACGACCTGACACATGCCTGTCACTAGAACAACAAAAACAGAAATGCTAACTGTGATGTACTAAATGCTCAGAGCATTTCCCTTCCTTCGATTCTTAAAGTTCGTTGTTCTTTTGTTGGTGGTGGTGGTGTTTTTTTGTTTTTGTTTTTAAGACAGTGTTTCAACTGCGTGTCTTTAATCCCAGCCAGAGGTAGGCAGATCTCTGTGAATTTGAGGCCAGCCTGGTCTACAGAGTGAGTTCCAAGACAGCAAGGGATACACTGAGAAACCCTGTATCAAAAACAAAAAGGAAAAAAGAAAAGAAGAGAAGAGAAAAGAAAAAGAAAGAGTCCCCTGATTGGCTCCCAGTCTTGGGATACCATCTATTTTTTTTTTGTTTGTTTGTTTTTTGTTTTTTTGAGACAGGGTTTCTCTGTGTGTAACCCTGGCTGTCCTGGATCTCACTCTGTAGCCCAGGCTGGACTATTCACGGAGATCCGCCTGCCTCTGCCTCCAGAGTGCTGGGATTAAAGGTGTGCGCCACCACCGCCCGGCTCTCTATCTGGTTTACTGTTGAAACTGACACTATTTTTGCAAATTCAGGTTTTTGGCCAGTTTCTAATTTCTCACAGTGTATTTTACAACATTCATTCCCCTCCCTTTCCATTTGCTCTGCAGAAGTGTTTGCAAAGGTGTGTAACCTGCAGCAAAGGCTCAAACGCTCCATCCAATGAATGCTGAGCGACAGACAGACAGTGTATCATCTGGGTTTCCCGGCGGTAAGCAGAGCACCGCATGAAATCGCCAGCGTAAGCAACTTGTCAGCTGGATCACCACTCATTTAATTTATGTAAGGTAAACTATACATATCAATTATTTACTATGTATTTTCAAGGAAACATGCGGAGAGCAGCGGGCAGAGCCAGGAACCAACACTTTGGATATGAAATGAGATGAGTCTGTGTGGATGGCTGCTAGAATCTATCAACATTACAGTCTTTCCCCTGTGTGGGATTGAACTCCTCCCCCACCAGGGCTTCTCACATGCCAGACAAATGCTTTGCCACTGAGCCACTTCTCTAGCCTTTGTTCTTCCAAGACAGTGCCTCGCTGTGTAGCCCAGGTTAGCCTCAAGCTTGTGAGCCTCCTACTTTCACCTCCCAAAATCTGGGCTTACAGGCACAGACCACTATACCTGGCTCATATAGCCCATCATCTCTGAGTGGATCCAGTGACTGTCTGGGAAGGATATAGGTGGGTATTAGAAGTTAAAGGTGATGCCAGGAAGTGGTGATGGATGTCTTTAATCCCAGCACGTGGGAGGCAGAGGCAGGTGGATCTCTGAGTTCAAGGCCAGTCTGGTCTAGGAGTTTCGAGAAAGCCAGGACTACACAGAGAAACCCTGTCCTGAAAAATGGAAAAACAAAAACAGAAGAAGATGTTAACAGGGAGGGAGCTGAAGGGATGGCCCAGTGGTTAAGAGTACTTTCAGTGGACCAAGTTCAGTTCCCAACATCCCAGTCAGGCAGCTCACAATTGTCTGTAACTCCAGGTCCAAGAGATCTGATGCCTCTGTCCTCCACAGACACCTGTACTCGTGTACACATACGCACATGCACACAGACACATAATTAAAAATAATGAAGTTAAGTCTTTACAAACAGGGGAACGGAACTAGACAGTGTGGGCAAATCAAGACCCTCAGAAAAGAGAGAGAATGGCAGAATCATGGGGCTTCCTTTGGTGCGTGAGCAATGGATGGGGAAAGTGAAAGTGTTGGCGGCATCGGGAGATGACCAACCTCAGAAACAAGAGTGACATCTCATCTGTGCTTGCCTGAGTAACTTCCTGTTGTCTGTAGGAAGCCAGTGGGACTTTCTCCTCTGAGATAAGCAGGTCCACACTCTACCACTCTCCTCGTTCCTGGAGGCTGCGGCTGTGTGCAGTCTGCACTTGGCTGTGGTGTGGGGACCATGTTAACACAGTAGGAGGAACCTCGGGTCCACGAATGAGGTGTGTGCAGGGGGTCATGCCCGGCAGAGGGTATGATCCAGTTCCATGCTTGGATCCGTCTCCATCGTCTGTGCTTTCAATCTGGTTCCTTGAACAGGCCAAGCCTTTCTGTAGGCTGGGGTGTTGGGACAGTCTCTTCCCAGCCAGCTGACCCAGCTGACTTCACGCCAGTAACGCAAGGCTCAGCAGTTCATACTTCTTTGACCAATGTGTTGCCAAAGTTCCTTCTGTTTCCCCGCAGGGATGGCGTCTCCACTTCCATGTTCTTCCGATGCGGTCGTTAAATAAATGAATCAGTGCCCATCACACAGCAGATTCCTGTGCCACTGGGTACACAATGATGTCAATCTATGTACCAGTTCAGTAATTCTCTGGTACACTATTAGACTTTAGAAAGGGGGGCTTGGGGTGTAGCTCATCAGCAAGACATGTGCTTGGTGTGCGAGGCACTGGGTTTGATACCCAGCACTAAAAAGGGGGAGGAGGGAAGGGAGAAAGTAAATTGTAACGTTTGTAGCAGTATCGATATGAATGTGTATCTGGGGTGGGTATCCAGATGTGCAGTGTGCATGTGCATTTATAATGGCATAGACATAGTTCTAGATGGAAATTTGAAACTCCAAATCTTTGCTCTCCGTAGATTCATTTGAGCCTGAATTTGGTGCCAGCCTTGAAAAATGTTCCTGAATGTGACCCTTTTCTGGTCTTCTCCATCCCCTGCTACTGGGAAATAAACCTGGGGTCCCTCGCACACAAGCGATCCACCACTGAACTGCACACCCAGTCCCTTTTAACTTTTTTTTTTTTTTTTGAGACAAGTTCTCACTAACTTTCCCAGGCTGGCCTAGAATCTGCTTTGTAGCCCAAGTGGGCCTTGAACTTCCAGTTCTCCCAAGTAGCTGGGCCGATAGGCCTGTGTCACCAGCCCTGCCTCCTTGATCCCTATATGACCCAAAGGAGGAAGAACAGGTCACCCTTGGCTGTACCGGGCTCAGGTGCTGAGGCCTGAGAGACTGCATATTGTCCTCCAAAGACTTCGAGGTTGAGAAGGAGAAGAGACCGGGACGCACAGGCTAGTGCAGTGTGATGACGGGGCTTGGGGAGCGAGGGCATGGTGAGAAGCATCTTTGTGGGGACAGTAGAGGTTGTCTGGGATGGGAACAAGAGGAATCACATCCTCCTCCTTGGTGAGTTAGAGTGTCAGGCACACAAAGGTGACGAAGCCATTTCACAGATGGTGTGAATGAGTAAGAGCGGACCCCCTGAAAGTTCACCTCAGTTAACATTCAAGCACATCATTTGCTTATTTATTTATTATTAAGATAGGATCTCAATATGTAGCCTGGCTTGGCTAGAACTCACTATGTAAGCGGGCTGGCTCCAAACTCATAGAGAGCACCCACCCACAGACACACACACACCCCACCCCCACCCCACCCCCCACACCCCTATTCCCCCATTCCCCGTGCCTGTATCCCAAGTGCTGGGATTCAAGGCAGGCAGCACCATGCCTGGCCTAAACATTTTTGTTTTGCTTTTTCCCCTGTCTTAGTGGTGGTGCTGAGGTTTGAACCCAGGACTTCCTAGGTGCTAGGTAAGATTCTGCCACTGTACAACCTCTTGACCCCAAGCATATCGTTTCTAAAGTATGACGCTCTCTTACACAACTGTTAGGCTATTGTCAAACAGAATCACCCTTTTAAATCATCTCTTTAAAAGTTCATGTAAAACTCATTGCAGAACCGGGCGGTGGTGCACACTGTTCATCTCAGCACTCGTTAAGCAGAGGCAGGCGGATCTCTGTGAGTTCGAGGCCAGCCTGGTCTAAAGAGCCAGTTCCAGGACAGCTGGGACTACACGAAGAAACCCTGTCTCGTGCGGGGGGGGGGGGGGGGGGGGGGGAGGGGGGAGGGGGGAAAAATCATTGCAATTTTACAAAAACAATGCCACCCCCACCACTCCCACCCCTAAGCATACGGGTAATGTGCTGACACCGTAGATTTGAGGGGCATTCCTTACCCGGGAACAAAAACCCAAACACCGTGCTTTCGAGCCGCAAAAGGACCCCTCCCGTCTTTGCAGGTTTTCTCACGGTTCACGATCCCGTTCAGGTTCACATTTTACACAGCGCTGTGGTTTGCAGTTTTTGAACTCTGCTGCGTTAGAGCTGTTTCCCAGAATCCCCTCCCTGAATGGTTTCAGGTGAGCGTTGACCAGAGGAGGAACTTTCGTCAGATCAGGAAGGCAGAAATGACGCAGCGGTTCTCTGAAGGTCGTCGTCGTCGTGGTTACTGTAGTGAGTCTGGCTGGTGAGCGTCCCTTGCTCTGCTCTGATTGGTGTCAGAAACCCTTCCCGTGTTGCTGACTCAGTTGCCCATCAGACCCCAGACCCACCGCTAGGTGCTCGGGGAGGACCCACCAGTGTGGCAGCTTTCCCATCACGGTCCTCCCTCGGGAGCTGTGTGTGCTCCCTTCTGATCCTGTGCCTCCTGGCCTTGCCCTTCACTTCCTCAACTCCTTCCATTAAATCGTATAAGGAATTACCTCATGCTGGCTTTCGGTGGTGCACGCCTTCAATCCCAGCACTCTGGAAGCAGAGGCAGGCCTATCCTTGTGAATCTGAGGCCAGCCTGGTCTACAGAGTGAGTTCCAGGACAGCCAGGGCTATATAAAGAGACCCTGTCTAAAAAAATTAAAAAAAAAAAAACCCAACAACAAAAACCTCATGATAAGTTTATCTTACCATTCAGTGGCTCTGCTTCCTGGACAATATACTTAGTGGTTCTGGCTGTGGCTGTAGATACAGACCTTTTTTATTGTTATGTATTTGTTTTGAGACAGCATCCCTAATCCAGGCTGACCTTGAACTTTCTGTGTGACCTTGAACTTCTGATCATCCTTTTTCTACCACCGAATGCTGGGATAAAGACTGAGCACCACCATGCCTGGTTTATGTGTTGCTGAGGGCTGAAACCCTTCTTGCATCCCAGACAAGCACTTTACTATGAACTACTACTTTTGTTCTTCTGTCTTGAAACAGAGTCTCTCTGTGCTGTGCTGGCTGTCCTGGGTCTCACTGAGATCCACCAAATCCAGCACCCTTTAAAAAAAAAAAAAAAAAAAAAAGTGCTTGCCTAGTAAGTACAAGGCCCTGGGTTCAGTCCTCAACTCTGAAAAAAAAAAAGTACATGTACTTACTTATTTACCGAGTTGTGGCAGGGTATGGACATGGGTGTGCACAGGCATGGTGCCTGTGTGAAGGAAGGTCAGAGGCCAGCTTGGGGAATCAATTCTCTTTTTCCATCATGTGGGTCCTCAGAACAGAACACAGGTGGTCAGGTTTGGTGGCGGGATCCTTTACCTGCTGAGCTGTTTCACCGGCCCCATGAATCAAATTTTCTTTATGCCTGAAAAAAAATCCATTGTCTCTGAGTACCACATTCATCGGGTGATGGACGTCGTGACTGGTTCCATTTCCAGCCACGGTGACTGGATCAGCAGTAAACATGCATCTTTCCTGGCGGTACCTGGACTTACCGGCCTTCTGGGATGTACCCAGGAGTGGCATAGCTGGGTCACTTGGGAGCTCAGTTTGTAGCATGCTGAGGAAGCTCCACACTCACTTCCTCAGGGGCTGCCGCGGTTTCCATTCCCAGCAGCCTGTGAGGGTTCCTCTTTCTTTTCCTGCACGCTTGCCAACATGTTGTCCTTTGCTTTTGTTGTTGTTGTTTGAATCCAAGTTTCACTATGTAGCCCTGGCTGTCCTAGAACCCGCTTTGTAGACCAGGCTGGCCTCGAACTAACAGAGATCACTACCTGCTCCTGAGTGCTGGATTAAAGATATGCACCACCACAACCTGCTGCCCTTTTCCAGTGTATGCTTTTGATATTAAAGGGGTTGATCCACTACACCTGCCTTCAATAGCAACTTTTAAAATCAAGCATTCTAGCCAGGCGGTGGTGGCGCACACCTTTAATCCCAGCACTTGGGAGGCAGAGCCAGGTGGATCTTAGTGAGTTCGAGGCCAGCGTGGTCTACAGAGCGAGATCCAGGAAAGGCGCAAAGCTACACAGAGAAACCCTGTCTCGAAAAACCAAAAAAAAAAAAAAAAAAAAAAAAAAAATCAAGCATTCTAGCCGGGCGGTGGTAGTGCACACCTTTAATCCCAGCACTCGGGAGGCAGAAACAGGCGGATTTCTGTGAGTTCAAGTCCAACCTAGTCTACAGAGTGAGTTCCAGGACAGGCACCAAAGCTACACAGAGAAACCCTGTCTCAAAAAAACAAAACAAGGGGCTGGAGAGATGGCTCAGAGGTTAAGAGCACCGACTGCTCTTCCAGAGGTCCTGAGTTCAATTCCCAGCACCGACATGGTGGCTCACAACCATCTGTAATGAGATCTGGCACCCTCTCCTGTATACATAATAAATAAATAAATCTTTAAACAAACAAATAAATAAAATCAAGCATTCTACCAAAATACAATCCAAATATATGCTAATTTGATAATTACATGCAGAAGAATGACGATAGGAAACAGTCTCGGTGTTCCATAAATCGACCATTATGTTTCTGTAAGGTGAGAACACTTCATATATACATTGCTATACCTTACGAACAGTGCAGTTTCTAACGAGGCTCAACTCTAAGCCCAGGTGTTTTAAATCGCTGGCATTGTGTGACGTGATGGCACTCACAATGTAGAGTAGGCGTGTGTGTCCTGTGTTCAGAGTCGCAGGAGCTCTGCCGAAAGAGTCTTCATCACACAATTGATTTTGAATTTACTTTTGGCTGGTGTGCATTCAGAATCTTCCCATTGCTAATTATTTTGGCAACCCTCACATCCTTTGTTTCTTTGCTTGAAACAGGGTCTCTCTCCAAATCCCTGGCTACCCTAGAACTCACTCTGTAGACTAGGCTGGCCTTGAACTCACAGAGCTCCTCCAGCTTCTGCCTCTGAGTGCTGGGATTAAAGGTGTGCGCCGCCGCCGCCGCCGCCGCCGCCGCCGCCGCCACCACCACCACCACCACCACCACCAGGGTCTTTGCTTTTATTAATGAGGATCATGACCCGCAACTTAAGATACTGTTCCATTCTTTAAAAATATTGCATTGCTTTGTTATTAGCGTGTATATGTGTGTGCACATATGTGGGCATGCAAGTACCATGGTGAGTGTGTGGAGATCAGAGGGTGGTAACTTTCAGCGGCTGATTCTCTTCACCAGGTGGAGTCCAGGGAATCAAACTGGTCATGGGAATTGGTGGCTGGTTCCTCTACCCTCTGGGCCATCTCAGCAGTCCACCATGCTTTCTCCCATCCTAGTCTAGTTATCTGGGTGAGTTTTTGTGTGCCTCTCAAACAGTTTCAGTTACTGTAGTCCTGAGATCAGCTATTGTAACATCTCCAACTGCTGTTTCTGCTTAGGATTGCGTTGACCACTCAGAATCTTTGTGTTTCCATCTCAATTTTAGGATTGTTTTTTCCAGTTCTGTGAAGAGTGTCATTGGAGTTTTGATGGGGATCGCGTTGATTCTGCAGCTCACTTTCAGTAACAGCCATGTGCATGGTATTAATTTTGCAGCTCTCTGAGCATGGGGGTGTCCCTTCATCTCTTTGTCTCTATTTCAGTTTCTTCCTTGAGTGTCTTGGCGTTCTCACCCCACAGGCCTTTCACCCCTTTAGTTAGACGTACCCCTAAGGTTCTCTTTTTTGGTGGGAGAGGGGCTGATGTTGAAGCTGTTGTAAATGGGCTTTTTAAAAAGTGGTGTGTTTGGGTGGTGGTGGTCCGTGCCTTTAATCCCAGCACTCTACAGAGGCAGGTGGATCTCTGAGTTTGAGGCCTGGTCTACAGATCAACTTCCGGGACAGGCAGGGCTACACAGAGAAACTCTGTCTCAAAACAAACAAACAAACAAACCAACTGTTCACTATAATGTTGGCTAGAAGTCTATCATAGATAATCTTTTGATTTTTGAGACAATGTCTCTCTGTGTAGCCCTGTCTGGCCTGGCACTCACTCCTGCCTCCGCCTCCCTTAGTGCTGGGATTAAAGCCATGTACCACTACTGCCTAGCTTTATATAGTCTTTATTATGTTGAGATCTATGTCTTCTATTCCTTTTGCCTTCAAGGTTTTTATCAGAAAAGGGATGTTGAACTCTGCCAAAGGCTTTGCTGCGTCTAACAAGATGATTTCTGTCTTCAAGTCCAATTACATGCTTTCATTTGCCTACATTGAGCCAAGCTCACATTCTCAGGATGAAAGCAACTTTGTCATGGAGCATGATTGTCTGAGTTTATCTTTTAACTGACTAACTAGGTTTATTTTGACATAGAGTCCGTGTAGCCTGTGCTGATCTTATACTCTGCAGCTAAGGTTGAAGTTGGCTTTGAACTTATAACCCTTCTGCCTCTCCCCTCCCCACTCGTGTGTTGTAATTACCAACATGTGCCCCGGTGTCTGGTTGTTAATGTGCTCTTGAAATCAATTTGTAAGTATTTTACTGAAAAATGTGTGTCTATATTCATCAGAGGAAATGGTCTATAGTTTTCTTCTTCTGTTATACCTTATCTGGTTTGTTATCTGGGCAACACTGACTTCTGAGTGAGGTTAGTGGTGTCAGGTGCCTTTTGGCTCAACAAAACACAGACTTTATTATTACATTGTGTGTATGCGCGTGTGTGCGCGAGGGTGTGTACTTGTGCTGTGGCATGTAGTAAGGTGGTCGGAGGGCAACTTTTAGGAGTTGATTCTCTCCTTCTTACCCTGTGGATTCCAGGAATTGAACTCAGGTCCTCAGTCTTAGCAGCAAGCACCTTTACCTACTGGGCCATCTCGACAGCCCCAGGCACAGGCTCTTAAAGATGAGAATTTGGAGCGGGGCAGTGGTAGCACACACCTTTAATCCCAGCACTTGGGAGGCAGAGCCAGGCGGATCTTTGTGAGTTTGAGGCCAGCCTGGGTTACAGAGTGAGTTCCAGGAAAGGCACAAAGCTAAACAGAGAAACCCTGTCTTGAAAAAAACAAAAACAAAAACAAAAGAGAGAGGGAGAGAGAGAGAGAGAGAGAGAGAGAGAGAGAGAGAGAGAGAGAGAGAATTTGGATCTTATTTTCTGAATCTGGTTGAATTTAAATGAATGCATGTCACAGATAAGCAGTTCCTTAAAATCTCACCTAGTTCCCAGGGTTGGCGCTCATGGAAGGTGACCAATTATTTGGGTAACCAAGTAATTGCTGCAGGACATTTTGGTAGAAATCAAAATGTAATGCTGGGTGTGGCTCAGTGGTTAGAGCATTCATTCCCCCTACCATGCACAAGGCCCTGGGTTCAAGTCTCAGCACGGGGGTGGGAAGGGACACAAGACTAGGGTGTAAATTAGTGGCAGTGTGTTTGTCTAGTATGCCAAAGCTCTAGGTTCAACCCTCAATGTCTCCTGGGGAGGGTGGAGGAAGGGAAGGTGGGAAGATGGGGGTGGGGTTGATGGGGGTGGGTGAGGGTGCATCTCACTGTGGGGAAAGTTTGGCAAAGGAAACAATGAGTTTGGAACTTTACATTTCTATCCTTTGAGACCCCAAACCAACCAACTAACCGACCTGAACTGTTGCCCTAAAAGAAACTTTTACTTCCCGTGTCCTCGGGTTAAGGCTTCAGACAACCAGACCATAAACCCCTACTTCCTGAGGCTGAACTTGGGAGAGAGCAGATGAATGTTCAACATAGCAGGGCCTCTTGTGTTGTAAAATAAGACACACAGGTCAGTGTGGGGACCTGGGGTTGCTGAAGTCCTTAGATCAGTTCTGTGGATCCATCATTTAAAAAGAAAAGGTGGCCTTTCCTCTCTGCACCAACAGTGCCTACTTGCAGAACCTGTAATGGCCCCCTGGGAGGATACTTTACCGAGGCAGGAAGCTCAGGGCCTACACAGTCACCACCTCTTGCAGATCCAGGTCCCTGCAGGCCCCAGCGTACCACTCACACCAAAAGACTATTGAGAGTTGGTCCACTGGTGAGAACATCATTTTCCTTTTTGTTTTGACACAGTTCTTAGTGAAAAGTCAGGTAAACAGGACAAACGATTCTCTATGCTTGTGAGCTGAAATTCCCAGAGTGGGGGAGGAGCTCATAAACGGAATTCACAGAAGAAAAAAAATACAGCTATACATGTGTTAAAGATTCTCCTAGGTTGATTGACTGATTCAAACTTGGTGATTGTGGGGAGTTAGAATGGAGCAGATGTTAAGCCAAAAGATCTTGAGCTAACTTCAGGCCTTTAGTAGTTGTTCACATCCACCTTTGTGTCTGACCTAACATCCTTTTGACGATCAGGTAAAACCTCTGGAATGTGTTCTTCCTAGACCACTATCTTCCAAAAGCTAGTCATCAGACAGCAGAGAGTCCCTTGCTTTGTGGACATTCCCAACAAGGTACTGGAAAATGCTTTGGTCTATAACTTCCTTTTGTTCTGTAAGAAAACTTCATGGGCCTGAGTCCACTTGGAGTATGTTACTCAAGGTGACCCGAGTCTGTGTCCCTGAGCCATGGCACTCATATTCGACTCAGAATAATTGGTCCTGCTTTAAGGTGAGAACTGTGGGTTTTGTGAATACCTCTCACCCCTGAAATGCCAATGGATGGAAACTCGAGGAATGTGTGTGCGAAGGGAGCCCCAAAGTGTTAGATATGAGAAGAAATGAAATTTCAGATTTGGCTGAATTTAAGAATGTGGACACTGAGCCGGGCAGCGGTGGTGCACGCCTTCTGGCAGAGCCAGGCGGATCTCTGTGAGTTTGAAGCTAGCCTGGTCTATAGAGCGAGATCCAGGAAAGGTGCAAAGCTACACAGAGAAACCCTGTCTTGAAAAACCAAAAAAAAAAAGAAAGAAAAAAAGGTATGTGCCTCTACTGAAGGGCTTCAACAGTCTTAATAAATTCTGTGGTGACTATTATTTGAATGTAATGCATGAGTGGAAAATTCAGTTTTCAAAACAGACTCCCTGAATTAATTCAGTAGGAATGATAGGAGGTCAAAGGGTCTGCAAGGAAGGTTATCATTTTATATGGCCCCTCAACCTTGTACCTATAAAACAATAATCCAAAAGAAACCTCATTTCTTCATAAAGCAGCCTGCCTCTGGTATTTTATTATAGCAATAGAAATCAGATTAACGTCAGGTGGCAGTGGCACACACTTTTAACCCCAGCACTTGGGAGACAGAGGTAGGTGGGTCTCTGAGTTCAAGGCCAGCCTCATCTACAGAGTGAGTTTCAAGACAGTCAGAGCTACATAGAGAAACCCTGTCTCTGAAAACAAACAAACAAAAAATCAGGTTAATACTGTAAGTATCTGAGTGAATAAAATGTACTTCCCAGCTGGTAGAATCACCACATTGAGTTTCATAATAGAAAAGGCCAAGTGGAAACCATTAGAACACTCTACATATTAAAATAGTAAATAGTACAACATTTCTGGAAGAGTTGAGGAGATTAGTGGCACCAACAAGGTCTTGAAAAATATAAAGGCCCGGTTCACATGGCTTGTCTGCCTATCAGCAGACCGTGGAGCTCAGGAAGAAAGGATTTTAAAAATCTGACGACTAGAATTGCAGGTACTGGGCCAGCATGATGTCCTTGCTAAAGCGTATCAACATTCCTATGGAATATGACTTCCTACTGACCTGTAAACACTTTGTACCCTGTACCTGCTGTTTAAAAAACAAAAAAAAACGCCCCATGCCGTGTTCTTACGCTTGGCAGGGCTGCGTTCCACTGCCACAGGGCTACTTAGGCTACTGCCAGAGCAGTACTTATCAGCTCTTCAACCTTCCTCATTATCCACCCCTCTAGGGCCTTTTATCTCAACTAAAGGAATCCTGGTGGGTGGGGCCTGAGGGCAGGTGACTTCCCCCAGGGACTGCCTTGTCAATGCTGCTGCCTTTCCCCAGGGGACTCAGGTTGAGCAAGGTGGAAGCCATACCTCTTATGACTCAACCATGAAAGGAATGTGTCAACAATATCCCTTTCTTTCACAAGACTGTGGAGGCTGTGGGTGCTTCCACAGCTGTGGATATCAGGACACAACGGGCAGGCAGGGCCGCCCTGAGCCTGAAAGTTAGAGACCTTCTTTGCCTTTTTACTCTTACTTTTCCCTTTCTTTCTAGGCAAGGTTTCTCTGTGTAGTCCTGGCTGTCCTGGAACTCTCTCTATAGACCAGTCTGGCCTCTAACTCAGAAATCCACCTGCCTCTGCCTCCTAAATGCTGGGATTAAAGGTGTACACCACCACACCCAGCTGCTTTTTTCTTTTTTAAACATATTGTTTGATATATATATATATGTTTTTAAGAATGCATTTATTTTTGTTGTATTTGTATGAGTGAACCTGAGCCTCCTGATCAGTGGCATCCAGAAGAGGTCACCAGAACCTCTGAAGTTGGAGTTACAGATGGTTGTGAGCCACCGTGTGGAATGAGACTTGGAACTGAACCCCAGGCCTCAGTAAGAACAACCAGTACTCTTAGCCAGAGCCATCTTTCAAGTTCTGTTCTTACTTTCTTAAGCATGGGATTGTTCCAAAACCTGAATTTTTAAAAGTGCCATGTACATACAAATACTTTAATTGTCTGAGACAAGGTCTCTCCCACCATGTAGCCTTTGCTGATTTGGAACTTGTTACGTAGACCCGGCTGTCCTGGACCTCACAGAGATCTGCCTGCCTCTGCTGGGGTCAAAGGCATGTACCGCCACACCCGACCTTAGTAATATTATCAACAGGCCCATTGTGAGCACCAAGCCCTAGCCCAGGCGACTAAGGCCTTACCTCAGTTCCTGCTTCCAGTACTGACTTCAGCTAGGTCTTGTGCAATTCTTTCTTTTCACACCTCTGGATCTTAACTTCCCTTTCCGTAAATGAAGAACAAGTCCCTCTCCCTCCCTCCCTTCCTTCCCTGAAGAGGTTTGTGCAAGTGACTGGGCCCTTCAAAAGCTGAACACACCCCAGGGATACAGCTCATAAAGCCGTCCATTTTCCCGGTGCAGAAGCTGCACTCCAGATGACAACAGCTTTGTGGTGATCCCACAGCCAGCGAGGAGCAGACCCGGGAAACCATCCCCCATCATACCATCATACCAGGCATATCCTGACCTTCCCGAAGAGTCAGGATACCCCAACTTTCCCGGAGTCAGGATACCCTTCCTTGCTGAAGCAGTTCCAGGCCTGACTCTCCTGAGAAGTCAGAAAACCTTCCTTTCCAAGGTTGGGCTGTTTCTTTGCAGTCTCAGCCATCAGAGCTGTGCTAAACAGCTCCAGGTGTCCAGGACACCTTCAGGGCAGAGCTCTTGTTCTGAGTAGCTCTGAGGTGTCCGGGATACCTCGCCCTCTAGGGTTGAACTGTCTCCTCGCAGTTTCAGCCATCAATTTACTTACATTTGGTGCCGAAACCCGGGACACCAAACCCAGAGCTTTTGCAGTTTACTTATACTCTTCTTCCTTCTCCTTCTAGCTGCTTAATTCTTTTTTTTTTTTTTTTTTTGTTTTGTTTTGTTTTGTTTTTCGAGACAGGGTTTCTCTGTGTAACAGCTCTAGCTTTCCTGAAACTTGATTTGTGGACCAGGCTGGCCTCAAACACACAGAGATCCACCTGCCTCTGCCTCCCGAGTGCTGGGATTAAAGGCGTGCACCACCACACACGACTTAATTCTTTTTTTGTTTGTTTTGTTTTTCAAGGCAAGGTTTCTCTGTGTAGCCCTAGCTGTCCTGGAACTCACTTTGTAGACCTGGCTGGCCTTCAACTTGGAAATCCACCTGCCTCTGCCTCCCAAGTGCTGGGACTAAAGGTGTGCACCACCACTGCCTGTCTAACACAAACGTTTTTCTTTTTTCTTTTTGGTTTTTCGAGACAGGGTTTCTCTGTGTAGCTTTGCGTCTTTCCTGGAACTCACTCTGTAGTCCAGGCTGGCCTCAAACTCACAGAGATCCACCTGCCTCTGCCTCCCGAGTGCTGGGATTAAAGGCGTGCGCCACCCCCGGCACAAACGTTTTTCAATGTGATGTTTTCATTTGTGAAAAGCTCACGAAGTTTGTTTTGACAGTTTTACATACGGTTCCCTTTCTTTTTTTTTATTTTTTTATTTTTATTTTTATTTATTTATTTTTAATACAAGTCTTTTATTGTCCCAAAAGACACCCCAAATCGTACTTAAATGAAGAATCTTGTTTCTGGAGCAGGATAACTGAGGTCTTACTCATCAGCCTGCTGCACTGTTCCCTTTTCAGACACATAGATGCCATCCAAAAACTTTCTGATATCCTTGTTTTTAACTGTCGTGGCTTGCTGAATCAGAGCCGCTGAATTTGAAACAAGTTCAATATCATTTCCTTCAAGGATTAATTCATCCTTCTGGGCTTGAGAGACAGAACAAGCAACGCCTGTCCTCATCCGAACCCTGAGGATGTATTTTTCTCCCAAGAAATTTCGGATTTCAACCAAAGACCCATTCTCCTGAATGACGACGTTGATGGGGAAGTGGGCATACACAGACCTCATCTTGTAGCGGAAGCCCAGTGTAACACCCTTGATCATGTTCTGAACGTGACTGCAGATGGTGCGGACAGTGGCCAGCTCCTTTCTGTTACCCCACCATTTGTCAACCCGGAGCCTCTTCTTCTTCTTCCCGAGGAGACTCAGCTCTACATTGATGTGATTGAAGTCCCTCCGTAGGGTTCCTCGGGGGCCCTTCACGATGACCGTGCGCCCCTTCAGAGTGATGTCCACATTCTCTGGAATGTCGACCATCTGGTTGCTGAGAGTGGTCTTCATTCTCGCGGTAGACGGGGCAAAAAGAGCACGGTTCCCTTTCTGAATACAGGAGGTATCATGTTGTTGTGGAGCTCAGCCATCCCTGCCAGGAGTGGGCAGGGAGTGTGAAGACACAACACCCTCACGCTAGTGCCAAGCGGTACCTACTGTCACCCATACAGGAAGTAATCAGCACCAGTTGCCTGGCAACAGCCCCCTCCCACCCTGGCCCCTCAAGTCTTACCCCTTACGGAGTTCATGACTCAGCCTCAACCCCATTGAATTCCAGAGGTTACCAGTGTAGGTGGCTGAATTTGGACCACCACCAAGTCTTACAGAGAAGGAAATGGAGGTCCACAGAGAGGAAGTAGCTTGCTGAAGCTGAGTTATTGGCTTGGCTAGAATGAGAACTCAGGTCGTCCACCTTCTGCTGAGACTGCTATCCGGTGCTGGGCCCCAAGAGAGATAGCAGGGAAGTGTGGTCAAGATAAGGCCCCAGAAACACAGCAGGTTAGAACTCAGAGGGCTTCACGGTTGTCTTACCAGGCATCGTAGCTACCCTATGTCTTGCTCTTCCAGAGTCTGGTTCAATAGCTCAGTGGTGAGCACCATGGGAAGCCGTGGCAGGTGGCCATCCAGAAGCATTGGCTAGAACTGGGGACGTAACTCAGTTAGCAGCATGTGTGCCTAGCGTATGCCAGGCCCTAAGTTCAATCTGCAGCATATAAACCAGGTGTTTCGTGCCTATAATTCAACACTTAGAGGGGAAGGCAGGGGGATCAGCACTTCAGAAGTTGGAGGTCACCCATGGCTAGAGAGTTTGGGGCCAACGCCCGAGCATCTGGAGGTCAAGAGCCCTCTCCAACCATAGATCCCCTGCCCAGACAAGGAGGAAGCAAGAGTGAGGCGTTGACATTGACCCGGCCTGCCAGTGTGGATGTGGCGTGGAGAGGCATGAAGCTTCCATCCCGTCTTAAATGTCCTACAAGTCACAGGCTGATTTGAAAGAGCAGAGCTCCATTGGGCATGGCGGCACAGGCCTTTAAGTGTGGCACTTGAGAGGTCTGGTCTACACAACAAATTCCAGGCCAGCCAGGGCTACACAGTGACACCCTGTCCAACAATAATAATAATAATAATAACAACCCAGATACCTCAAGGTGACAATATGGTTAGTGAGTGGGTCAAAGGCATTTGCTACCAAGCCTGACAACCCAAGTTTGCTCTCAGATGGTAGGAGGAGAGAATGGACACCACAAGCTGTTCTCTGACTTTCACAGCACACCCTGACACATGTGCCCCCCACCCCCACACACACCACCATGGCACATGTGCCCCCCACACACACACACACATACCACCCTGGCACATGTGCCCCACCCCATCCACACACATAAATAAGTGTAATAAAAATAAGTTTAGCCTAGCGTTAGTGGCTCACACCTTTTTTTTTTTTTTTTAATTTTCTGGAGCTGAGAACTGAACCCAGGGCCTTGCGCTTGCTAGGCAAGTGCTCTACCACTGATCTAAATCTCCAACCCCAGGCTCACACCTTTAATCCCAGCACTCGGAAGGCAGAGGCAGTAGGATCTCTGCGAGACTGAGACCAGCCTGGTCTATAGAGCAAGTTCCAGGACAGCCAGGGCTACACAGAGAAACCAGGTCTTAAAAAACCAAAGCAAATAAATAAATAAATAAATAAAAGTTTCAAGCAGAGCTCCCTTGGGGCTGGGGGTGTAACTCAGTGGTAGACGGGACACCTAAGGCCTGGGATCAACTGCCTGCACAAAGAAAAGGAAAAAAAAGGAAAGAAAAAGCAGCAAGAGGGTTTCTAGCACAGCTCTGCCACCAATATTAACAGATTACTTACCTTAAGACCCAGTTTTTTCTACCTGGAAAAAGTGCCCACTGGACTGGGCACACCTCTGTAACACAGGGGCTAAGCTCATGATACCAGTTCAAATCGCAGCTCTGCAATGCGGCCGTTAACAGATTTTTTGAAAACCCCTTTTACACCTCAGATCCATCACTTGTAAAATGATGACAAAAATATTGATTTCCAGGGCCTGGAGAGATGGCTCAGCGGTTAAGAGCACTGACTACTCTTCCAGAGGACCCCGGTTCAATTCCCAGCACCCACATGGCAGCTCACACCCTCACACAGACACACATGCAGGCAAGACATCAATAAAAGAATAATAATAATTTTTAAAAAGAATATTGATTTCCACAGAGAATAGTTAGGGGGATCTGGTGAATTTACATCATTCTGTCACCTCTGACCCCTGACTTGCCCTAGGCCACAATCTTTAATCTCTGGTTGGCCTAAAATCACTTTGTTGGCTTAAAATCCTGCCTCTGTGCTGGCTTTCTAGATCCTCAGGCCAATGTTCTTGGAGTAACCCACCCTCCAGAGTCCGCGGCTCTGCCTTCCCAAGTATCCTAGCTTTATTTCCACGACTGCGATAAAATTCCCTGACCAAAAGCAACGTCACACTTGTGCTGTAAATGCAAGGGCTTCCCTGACCCCCGGCTCTTCTCCCCTCCTCTCCTGGGTTACCTTTTTCTACTTTGTGTTTCTGAGATGAAGCCCTGGCTGGTCTATACAAACTCACTTTGTAGACCAGGCTGACCTTGAACTCACAGAGATCAGCCGGCTTCTGCTTTCCTAGTACTGAGATTAAAGGTGTGCCCCAGTTTGTGCTACCTTTCCCACTGATGCTAATACCCTCCTGTTGTAGAACTAATCCAGGACACTGTCCAGATTATTTATTTACGTCCGTCCCCCTAGAATCTGAGTGTCAGGAAGACTTTGGAGATGGAATCTGCTGTGTTCACTGCAGCACCCTCAGAGCCTAGACCTAGAAAGCAAGAAAAAAAGGTTCTTAATAGTAAACACTGATTAAATATAACCAAATGCATAATAATTCTAATAAATAATTTAATATTAATTCTAATAATTAAACATTTTGGAAATAGTGAGAGGGAGAAAAATGCTGTTAAGCATTGATGTTTCTTTCTGAAATCCTCCCGTGTTTGAGACCATGTCAAATGGAAGCCTTACAAAATTACATATAACTTATGATTAGAAATTTGCAAGTTGTATATAGAAGAAAAAAGATGGGGCCTGGAAGGTCAGGAGGTGGTGGCGCACGCCTTTAATCCCAGCACTCGGGAGGCAGAGGCAGGCAGATCTCTGTGAGTTCGAAGCCAGCCTGGTCTCCAAAGCGAGTTCCAGGAAAGGCGCAAAGCTACACAGAGAAACCCTGTCTCGAGAAACCAAAAAAAAAAAAAAAAAAAAGATGGGTTCTGGAGAAATGGCTCAGCAGTTAAGAGCACTTGCTGCTCTTCCTGAGGACCAGTTCGGCTCCCAGTACTCTTGTCGAGTGGTACAATCATCAGATCCTCCAGCTCTGGGGGATCTGTTGCCTCTGGCTTATGTAGGTACCTGCATCACATGTACATAACACTGGCAGACATATATATCCACACAGAATTTAAAAAACAATAAATTGAATGTATTTTTAAAAAGGTTTTTGAGTGGGCATGGTGGCACATACCTGTTCATTTGTTTCTTTCTTTGTTTTTTTTTTCCCCCCTGGAGCTGAGGACCGAACCCAAGGCCTTGTGCTTGCTAGGCAAGAGCTCTACCACTGTGCTAAATCCCCAACCCCTTCTTTGGTTTTTCTAGACAGGTTTTTTTCTGTGTAGTGCTGATGGTCATAGAACTCACTCATACATGGTTCCAACAACTGATCTAAAACCAGGCGAACTTTGCCTGCTAGAAGTGGATAGCCGAGTTATCCTCCCCGAAAACCAGGCTGGCCTTGAACTCACAGAGATCCCGCCTGCCTCTGCCTCCTGATTAAAGGCGTGTGTCACCACTGCACATGTCTGTAAATTAACATTGAGGAGGCAGGGGCTCGAAGATTGGGAGTTCAAGGAAAGATGTGGATACAGAATGAGTCTAAAGCCAGCCTGGGCTACTTGAGACGCTGTCTCAAGAAACCAAAAAGGCCCTCAAAAACCAAAAACAAGAAAGATGGTTTCCAGAGTTATATTAGTGCTCACTGTAAGATTATCTCTGATCTCTCCTGTTTTCCAGTTATGTATCATATTGCCTTAAGAATAAAATATTGCGGTGCTGGAGAGACACCACAATTGTTAAAAGGGTTTACTACTCTTCCAGAGAACCCAAGTTTGGTTTCCAGCACTCAGGAAGCTGAGGCAGGAGGATCTCCATGAGTACTAGGTCAACCAGTTCTATATTGTGAATTCTAGGACAAGCATGACTATGTAGAGAGACCCTGTCTCAAGAATTTTTTTAGGGGGCTGGAGAGATGGCTCAGTGGTTAAGAGCACTGAATGCTCTTTGAGAGGACCCAGGTTCAATTCCCAGCACCCCCATGGCAGCTCACAACTGTCTGTAACTCCAGATCTGTGGCATAGATAAATTTTTAAATTTTTTAACTAATTAATTAATTTTAAAAATTAAAAAGCATTGGGACTGGAGAGATAGCTCAGCCACTAAAAACACTGGTTGCTCTTCCAGAGGACCTGGGTTCAATTCTCAGCACCCACAGGGAGCTCACAACCATCTGTCACTCCAGTTCCAGGGGATCCAATACCCACTTCTGACCTCCAGGAACACCAGGCACACATGTAGTATGCATACATACAGGCAAAATACTCATATACAAACATATTAAAATAATTTTTAAAATTAAAATAATAATGTCTGGTGGTGGTGGTGCATGACTTTAATCCCAGTACTCAGGAGGCAGAGGCAGGCAGATCTCTGAGTTTGAGGCCAGCCTGGTCTACAGACTGAGTTCCAGGACAACCGGGGCCACACAGAGAAACCCTGTCTTGAAAAGCAAAATTTTAAAAATTAGAATAATATGTAAATACACTTTAAAAATCATATATTCTTGGGAAACTCAGTGACTAAGAGTGTTTACTGCTCTTACAGAAGACACAGGTTCAATTCCCAGCACTCACACTGGGGCTCACAACTGCCTGTAACTCCAGTCCCAGGGGATCCAACACCCTCTTCTAACCTACACGGACTCCTGCACTCACATTGGTACACAGACATACACATAAAATTAGACACTCAGGTACACACACATACATATAGAAAACAGATCAGGGGGCTGAGGAGTTGGCTTAGTGGGTAAGAGTACTGGCTGATCTTCCAGAGGACCTGAGTTTGATTCCCAGTGTCTACTGGAGGCTCTCACAACCATCTGTAACTCCAAACCTGGAGGATCCAAGGCTCTCTTATGACATCTGTGGATACTTACACACATGTGGTGTGCACACAGTACATGCAGGCAAAACACTCCCACATATAAAGTAATACGATAAATACAATTTTTTTAATTTCAATAACTTCAATAATGAAAAATCATGTATGCTTATATTGTATAATTAGATTTTCCAGAAGTAATTAGAAGAAGCCATTTGAAAGAAACAAAACAAATTAGTCTGTAACTAATAGCTCCCAAAGCAACAAAATTCTTTCCCTGCTTGGACCCTAGCTGCCTTCACTTAAACACAGATGTGACACACTCATAGAGGCCTGTATCCTGCACAAGGGTGAAGTGGCACACACCAGTGCCCTTTGCCTGTTCTGAGAGTAGATGGAGTAAGAGCACCTATTTTCTTTGCCCTGTGCCCAGCAGGGTAGTAGACAGCTGCCATCAGAGATCTCCAGCTGATGGATCTTCAGGAAGCCCCACAGGACCAACATACCTAGAGGGGAAAGCCTGGAGTGAGATCTGTGGTGATATATTGTGTACCCCAATAAACTTGCCTAAGGATCAGAGGACAGAGCCAGCCACTAGATTAGATACAGAAGTCAGGCAGTGGTGGCACACACTTTTAATCCTATCACTCGGAAGGCAGAGATCGTCTGGATCTCTGTGAGTTCAAGGCCACACTGGGCTACATGAGATTGATCCAGTATAGGAGAGAAACAGAGCCAGGCAGTGTTGGCACACACCTTTAATCCCAGCACTTGAGATCTCATGCCTTTGCTTGGGAAGCACAAATGCCTTTAATCCCAGGAAGTAAGATGGCAGGTCAGAGAAAGGTATATAAGGCGTGAGGAAACTCTCTCTCTCTCTCTCTCTCTCTCTCTCTCTCTCTCTCTCTCTCTCTCTCTCTCTCTCTCTCTCTCTCTTTCTCTTTCTCTCTCTTTCTCTCTCTTTCTCTCTCTTTCTCTCTCTCTCTTTCTCTCTTTCTCTCTTTCTCTCCTCTTTCTCAAGACAGGGTTTCTCCGTATAGCTCTGGAGCCTGACCTGGAACTCACTCTGTAGCCCAGGCTGGCCTCGAACTCACAGAGATCCGCCTGCCTCTGCCTCCCAAGTGCTGGGATTAAAGGCATGTGCCACCACCGCCCGGCCTAGAACTCACTCTTCAGGTGGAGGATTTTGTAGAGGTAATAACTAGTGATTGGCTGTTCTGCTTCTCTGATCTTTCAGCTCTTACCCCGATATCTGGCTCTGGGTTTTTATTAAAAGGCCATCTAAGATTTGAACAACAGAGATGGGCCTCACCAGAATCCTCCAACTACGACTGAAGTCAGTTTCTCACACACACACTGGCACCCACCACTCACAGCTCACTAGTCATGGGTCTCAGAGGTGCACTGCTTTAGCCTTTGGGGCCACTGTGAATTTCTGAGACTTTCTCTTTGATGTCTTTCCAACTTAGCCTGCCTCAGACCAGAACTCAGGTAGGGAGCTGGTGAGGGCCATCCCAGACTTCTTCTTCCCCGCCCTCAGCCACTCACTTCCCAGCCACTCTCCCCACTGTCCAGCTCAAGGAGTCCCCTCTGCAGCTGACCAGAGCTTGCCTCCAGGAGAGCAAGTTCACTTTCTAGGCACTGGGCTGGGTCATGGGGTTGGTCCACTGTCCCTTTCTCGTCTCCATCCCACGTCTGGGAAGTCTCAAGCGCTAGCTGTTTTGTGGTGAACTAAGGCAATTGCCCTCCTGTGAAGCTGAGCATCCCATGATACTCTGGCTGTAGTCTCAGAAATTACTGCTCTTGGCCAGCTGAGGACCCTGGAGGATTGTGGGATTGTATCACTGCCTGAGGAATTCCACCTGTCTTCTTCATTTCGTTTCCTAGGCCCCTTGCTTAATGGGAACTAAGATTTCATGTGAGTGCTTATTTTTTGGTTGTTTGTTTGTTTAGGTTTTTAGAGTTCGAACCCAGGGCCTCAAGCCTTCAAGGCAAGTCCTCTACCACTGAGGTACAGCCTCAGCCCCAGGAGGTAAACCCCAGAGGTTACTGATTCATTTTCTATGCATGTGTTCATCCATCCCTTCACCAAACTATGTTGAATACTGAGTCTGCCTATGAGCCGGGCACTGTGATAATTAAGTAGCGAGGCAGAGACGGCCCAGCCGGTAGAGACACTTCCCACCAAGCCTGATGGCCTGAGTCTCATCCTTAGGACCCATGTGGTAGAAGGAGAGAACCGACTTCAACAAGTTACCCTCTGACCTCCACACACACCACGGTGTTCACCCTCTCCCCACAATAAATACGTGAATGTAACTTTTCAAAATGTTTTCGATCAAGCAGGAAACAATCGGCAACTCCACAGATATCTCTACAGCAGAGGTGCGTGGGGTCAATGCCCACCTTACTCCGTCTGAGGAAGCTGGATAACTCATGGACGCACTTACCCAGCCTCTAGTAGATACTGTGCACATTCACAAGCCCCCTTCCGGGTAGGGACTGCATCTCACACACACATGAGGACAAGCACAGACACTTGTCAAACATCATCATGGGGCACTGATGACCAAAGCCTCCACCCAGATGCTAAATCCTAACTCCAACCTTGCTGGAAGCCCCAACATGAACTCTACAGGCCTGGGTCATGGTAAACTAGAAAACTCCAGCCCTTTCCTGGGCCTCCTGCTCCTCCTCCATGGGTCCTACCTTCACTCCCCCTTTCTCTGTCTCTCTCCATCTATCCACTCAGTCAATCAAAGATAATCATTAAGCACCTATAGGGTGTAAAACTCTGGGGACAAGAGGGAAGGGTGGATCACAAATGGTCTTGCCACCAGAGCCTCTCACATCCTAGTAAGAGTGTCTAATCTTCAGTAACTAGAATGTAAGGGGGTAGTGAGAAACACAGGTAAAGGGCTGGATCAAAGTGAGGCAGGTGCTCCCTTGACTTTGGAGACTGTGGAAGAAAGGACACTGAGGTGGCCTTGAGGTTGTTTAGGCTTTGGACATACAGAGGTGTGGAGATGTGCTGCTCAGATTCCAGAAGGACAGCCTATAGGCAAAGGTGCAGTGTAGCCGGAAGTTTCTCAGTCCCACCCAGCCCGAGGTCCCGCAGCTGCTTATAAAATAACCACTCAGAGGCTTATATTAATTTCAAACTCTATGGCCTCTGGCTTCTCGCTTCTTGCTAGCTAGCTCTTTTATCTTAAATCAACCCATTCCTATTAATCTATATGTTGCCATGTGGCCGTGGTTTTACTGATCTGCTGGCATCTTGTTGCTCCTCGGGCGGCGGCGGCGGGCGCCTCTCCTGACTCTGCCCTTCTTCTCTCTGTATCTCTGCTTGGATTTCCCGCCTGGCTGTAAGCTTTCTTGCCGTAGGCCAAAGCAGCTTTATTTACTATCCGGTGGGAGCCGCACATATTCACAGTCTACAGAAAGACATCCCACAGCTGTGCAGAGGTGGAAAGGGGTACAGACATGGGTAGAGGAAAAGCTATTTGAGTCCTGGTTAGTAGACAGGATGTTGATAGGCAGGGTGTAAATTTGGAAACACACGGGAAACATTCTCAAAACGTCTATTACCTGAGAAACAAAAGTGATAAATCCGGACTGCATACAGAAGACCTGCAGTGTCGTGTCACAGAGCTGGCCATGTCTGTCATGATTAACTGGAGCTGTGGACAGGATTTCCCACTGTGAGCCTCTGTGAGGGAAGGCCAGATGGTCCTTCCACCTCCGCCCTCCCCAAGCCAGGCTCACTATGTCAGCAGCCCTGCCCCCACTGCTGGGTCATCACTAACTCACTTTCAAAGGCCTGACCCACACGCACAGGCCCCCACTCACAGCCCAGAACACTTCCTTCCTGGGGTAGCAGGGCCGAGTCATTTGGAAACCTCTCTCTCATGAGCCATGATCAAGGTGCTGATAGGGCAGGTGGGCCGCCTCACCAGGTCCCGAAATGCGGTGAGGAGTTTCGCTGGCCTGTCACCTCCACCTGGGGCCTGGTTCACTTTCGCTGCAGGACAACCACATCAGGAAGCTGCTTTCATTTCCTGCCTTTGCTTCCAGGTCACCTCGTCCCTCCTGCCCTACTCTGGGCCACCCAAGGCCCAAGCCTCTGACCACCCTGTCGCTGACCACAGCTCCTATCACAAACTTCGTGTAAGGTGCTGAGGACTTAAAACAGGAAAGCCAAAGTCTGTACCCTTTACAGAAATCGCTCTAAAAGCACCAGGGGTCAGGCATGGTGGCTCAAAATGTGATCTCGGACCCGAGGAGGCTGAGGCTGGAGAATCAGGAGATCAAGGCAAGTTTGGGCTATGCATAGTAAGACACTGTCTCAAATACAAGAAGTGTCAGTCAGTCATTTAGCTGCAGAGTTCAGCCAATCACAGAGGACCACATCAGAACCAGCTGAGATTCCTTCTAGCTGGATAGACTTAGGTCTATAGAGGCTCCCCTCCCTCCTAAACAAAATATGCTAACAACTCCCAATTGGCTTTCTCCACAGGCTGAGATGAAATATTCTTGGGAGGCAATGAATTCGAGAGAGCGTCAAACCCTAAATGAATCTGGGAGGATCGGGGTCTAGTTATTAGTTTATGAAGATTGAGTTCACATTGCTACTTCTCAGCACACTGCCCTTTTTCTACACCGAATGTATAGGTTTTTACAACTACATTATGAGGTTCTCTTGGCACCAAGTGTGTGGTTTATGTGTTTAATGCCCATCTGCACGGCATGGGCTACACCAAGTGTGGCTGTGTTTCTCGTTACTTTCCCAGCACCTGGTCAGTACCTGGAATGGTCAGACCCAAGGAGTAATTAACTGCCAGGTTATCAAAGGACCCACCGCCTGTGCCCGCTGGAGACTGACGCTGGTGGTCTGTTGAACCTGGTTTGTCATTGGTGAAGAATAAATAAATGGCTCTTGGAGGTAAGACCGCATTAACCTCCCTGAATTTCAGTGTCATTGTGGGATTCTTCAGTAAAGTCTCTGCTCTGTTCCCAGTTGCCTCCTCTGTGATCCCAAAGCCCTCAGGGCCTCTCAATCCCACCATCCTCGCCTCCTGGCCTCTCCCATATATAACCCTAAACCTGCTCCAGCCCATACCAGCTGCTCTCTGCCCCTCATTAGATGTGTGCCACTCTCTGGAGCCCTCTGCTGCATCCAGGCCTTCCTCAGAGCCTGTCTAGCCTTCCTTCTCTTCCGCCCCAACCTTCTTTTCTTTCTTTAAAATGTTTTCCAATAAGAGTTTCGCCGTAGCCCAGGCTAACCTAGTTCTCATGGCAATCCTTCTGCCTCAGTCCCTGTAGTTCTGAGATTACGGGTGTGAGCTACCACACCTGGACCAATCCCCTTTCTAAAAAATTTTGTGTGTGTGTGTGTGTGTGTGTGTGTGTGTGTGTGTGTGGTTATTTAGAAGTGGCCTCCTTCCCCAGCTACCATCAACTGCCTGTAGCTCCTCAGAGAGGAGAGGGCTTCATGTCCCCTCCTTCATACATGACAGATTTTCCTCAATGAGCTCATGAGTGCCACAGGCATGTCATGCTCAGAAGACAGCATGTCACTCCTCCCCACCCCCCATGTCTTACATTCTTTCCATCCTTTCTTCTGAGATGTTTCTGAGCCTTGGAGGTGGTGATGCTGCTGCCCCGTGGAGGGCTAAGCTTACATTCGGCACTGTGTTAGCAGTCTCTGCATTAACCATCGCCTACTACAAAAAGAGCTGGAGAAGTTCTATGTCTAATTTTGAACCCCAAGGATAGTTAGTATCTTATGTGTGGATCCACAAAAGAAATTGGTTGAGTGGCCATCATTTAAAAAAGAAAAGAAAAGAAAAGAAAAGAAAATATAGCTCATGGTAATCCTAGCACTCAGGAAGCAGAGGCAGGTGGATTCTGTGAGCTGGAGTCCAGCTGGTCTACATAGTGAATTCCAGGCCAGCCAGGGCTACACACTAAAACTCTGACTCAAAAATAAATCAACAATCAAAAATGAAAAATAAAAGGCAGAAGAGTGAGGTGGAAGGAGTATTGGAGGAAGAAGAATAAGTATCTTACATGAACTATGTACTATTAATAATGTCTATGATGTGTTGTGCTGGAAAGTTTTATGTCAATCTGACACAAGCTGGAGTCCTCTGAGAAGATGGAGCAGCAGCTGAGGAAAAGTCTCCAAAAGACCAGGCTGTAGAGCCAGGCAGTGGTGGCACACACCTTTAATCCCAACACTCGGGAGGCAGAGGCAGGTGGATCTCTGAGTTCAAAGCCAGCCTGGTCTACATCTACAGAGTGAGTTCCAGGAGAGCCAGGGCTACACAGAGAAACCCTGTCTTGGGTTGGGGTGCAGGGGAGAAAAGAAAAAGAAAAAAAGGAAGCAGGCCGAGCAAGCCATGAGGATCAGTCCAGTAAGCAACCCTCCTTCCTGTCTTCTGCATCAGTTCCTGCCTCCAGGTTCCTGCCTGGTTTGAGTTCCCACCTCGGGTTCTCTCAGTGGACTATGTATGACTCAGGATAAGTGAGCCAAATAAACTGTTCCTCCTCCAGTTGCTTTTGGTCGTGGTGTTTCCTCACAGCAGTGGGAACCCTATCTATGACAACTACGCTCTCAGTCACAGGAACGGGACACATGACCTAGCAGCAGAGATTAACCTGCAGTCAGAGCAGACGCCGAAGCCATGCAGTGTCAACACACTTGTAACCTCAGCGTGTGGGAAGCTGAAGCGGGAGGAATTCTATGCGTCTGAGGCAGAAGTGTGAGATCTTGTCAAACAAACGAATAAAAAAAAATGCAAAACAAGGTCAATGAGATGACTCAGTGGGTAAAGGTGCTTGCTGCCAAGCCTAAGAACCCAAGTTCAATCCTCAGAACCCACAGCGGGAGGAAAGAACCGACTCCTACAAGTTGTCCTCTGACCTCCACACATGTACATGGCATGCACGTGCCCATACACGTACATACAAATAAATACATACATACATAAACAAGACAACAGCCACAGAATAAGAGAGACTAAGACAGGCCAGAGAGGTACCAGAGGGGTGGGGCAGCCTGAGTCTATAGCATGATGAAAATCTCAGCTTCACCAGAGTGGACCCCGGGGAAGCTTGTTCTGGGCAAAGAAACGGGTGGGTTATGCTAGTTGTGGGAGGTGCTATCCTTGTTCTAGAAAGGCCTCAGCTGCAGTGATCTTTGTGTGGAGAGGCTGAGAGCTCTGTGGGGATGGGCTGGGGGCTCCAGCCTAGCATACTAGCTGTGTCAGAACAAGGGTACGGCTGGGGTATGTGAGTAAGGAGACCCTGCGTGATCTAGGGTTTCTGAGTGCGGTTCTCAGGACAACGGTTCGGTTGGACACATAGATTCGGATGCCCACCCAGACTGCCAGACTCAGCCACTTGGCTAGGCCCCAGCCATGGTGTTTACCAAGTCCTCCAGGCCACTGAGTCAAAGTGTGAGAACCGCTGTCTGAGGAACCCTTCGTTTGGTGTTTAGTGTACGTTAGAATATTGGGCAAAGCTGGCCCTTGCTGAAAAGCAGAAGTGCTGGGCCTTCCATCTGGGCCTCTAGATATCATGTCCACATTTTTTTCCATCAACCACGCAGCCTCGCAGCTTACCCAGCACATTCACACACAGCTCTCCTGTGAGAGCAGGCTGCCTGTGTCTTTCCCAAGCACCTTCCATACTGCTCGACTGAGCCATGCTGCTCTGACGTGGTACCATTGAAAATATTCTCGCCACATGCATAGATACATGTACAAATGTGTCCACACGTCTGTCCTGCCCTCCCTGTTAGTCACGCTGCCCCCAGTTTTATCTTGTCTCTGGCCAGGGCTCATTTTGGCACTTATCAGACAAACACCTGATCCAGACATCTGACTCGCTCTCTAAGCCTGGTCTGCCCTGGGCTGAGGTGCCCGGACACACACATACATGGCCTCTGTAACCTTACGGTAACCTTGACATGCCTACCCAGCACCTGGACCGGTTTCCTCCCTGCAGACTACCTGTTACCTAAAGACAGAGAGCTGTGCGTGGGCACCGACTCCCAGCGATGACAACCTTTACCACCCACTTCCTGTGTTGATGGTGCTTTTGGGTCCTGGTGTCTGTCTGAATGAGCTGTTACCCTTCATACTGCTGCTGTCTGAAGCTCAGTTTCCACGTCTGTAATGTGGTGATACAATTATCACACTTAAAGGCTGCTCAGAGGATGAAAGGAACTGAGAGTATAAAGAATTCAGCTCAGCACATGGAACACAGCACTGAGAAACCGCCCCTGGGAGAGGTTAGCCATAGTTTTCCCCTGAGATAGTCAAGAAAGTACATATCCTTCCCAAAGAGGAGTCTCTGATTGTGCGGCCTTGTGTGGACTCCTGGTCTCAGGTTTGGTGCCTATGGAGCGCCTTCACGCTGCCCTTTCTAAACCATTCTCATTATAATCATGAGAAGAAGAAAAAGAGGAGTGGGGACTGTTTCTCCACAAACACCCCACCCCCCGGCCCCCAAATATGGCCAGGGACCATGCCAATAACTTCTACACAGGTGTTTGGACAGTTTTATATGAAAAGTGAAGATTGAGGACTGGGGATGCATCTCAGGGCACTTACCTAGCTTATGGGGGGTCCTTGGTTTGACCTCTAGAGGGGAAAAACAGTGAGTTGGGCTTGATGGCGCATGCCTATTATCCCAGCATTTGGAAGCCAGGGATAGGTGGATCACCATGAGTTCAAAACCAGCCTGGTTTATGTGGGGAGAGCCTATCTGGAAAATAAAAACAGAAAGAAAGAAAGAAAAGAAAAGAAAGAAAGAAAGAAAGAAAGAAAGAAAGAAAGAAAGAAAGAAAGAAAGAAAGATTGATTAAGTGAAATATAAAGATTAAGAAAAGCAATTTATGGGTGGTGGCGGCGCGTGCCTTTAATCCCAGCACTCAGGAGGCAGAGGCAAGTGGATCTCTGTGAGTTCAAGGCCAGCCTGGGCTACAAAGTTCCAGGAAAGGCACCAAAGCTACACAGAGAAACCCTGTGTAGTGGGGTGGTGGTGGTGCACACCTTTAATCCAGCACTGGGGGGCTGGGGGAAAGGGCAGAGGCAGGCAGATCTCTCTGAGTTCCAGTCCGCAGGGCTACAGAGTGAGTTCCAAGACAGCCAGGGCTACACAGAGAAACTCTATCTCGAAAAACCAAAAAAAAAAAAAAAAAAAAAAAAAAAAAAAAGACAGCTAAATTTAGAAATGGTAGGACTGTGTAATTTGGTGAATGCTGCTGTGTAAATGTTACTATGATCTCTCTTAGGGACTTGAAGGGACGCCGACTCCTTCTGAGGCAGGTGAGCTGTGAAACTCCATTGTTCACCATCGAAGGGGACCCACTGGAGAAACAATGACATCTCTACCCAGGAGAAGAACACTCCAGTTAATAAAAGGCTGAGGCCGACGGGGACCTATTCCCTCCAGCAACACTCTAAGCCTCTGTGGAACGATTCAATTTTTCTGTGGATACAAGTGATTATATCTAGTAGGTGGAACAAATGGAAATTAATATAATCCATTAACAGCAAGGCATAATTACTGGGAAAAATACACCTGAGCTGGGGTTTAAGCAGCCACCCACACCTAACCCAGGCACAAAGCCAGCCCTGGGAAAGCCAGCGCTGGTCACTTTAGTGAGAAACCTGGGATATAATAATTCAGCCTCAGAGGCTGTCCGCAGGGTAGAAACCACACACAAACAACAAATTGAAATGTTATTTGGGCTGCCTTACCTGGAAGGGCCCCATTCCTGCTGACTGTAGCATAAAGGTGAATCCTCTGCCTTCACATCTTTTAAGTCAAGGACCGCGGCGTAGCCATGGCCTTCTCTGTCCTGGGGAAGCTGGTCTGGCTCTACGGGTTTGAAGAGCCTATGGTGATGTATCAGAGCGCTTCCTGTTGCTGTAACAACTATCATCAATCATCAGCTCACAAGGGCTTGTTTTGGCTCATGGTTTTCCAGGTTTCAGTTCATCACCAATTAACTTCATTTTTGGGGAGGGGAGCCTGTGGCAGCAGTTTATGGCAGAACCATGCGGCAAAGGAGACCCATCTGTGTGACGGTGTGAATACATGGAGAGGGGATCACTGTGGCCCTGCCTCTTTTTGTTTTTGTTTGGGACTTCCAGGCTCAGGTTCAGCAGCCTTTTTTCCATACCCCTCAGGACCACAGGCCCAGGGGTGGTACTGCCCACTGTGGATTGGGCTCTCCCACATCAATCATCAATCAATAAAATGCTCCTTGAGGCTGGAGAGTTGGCTCAGTAGTTAAGAGCACCTGTTCTTGCAAAGGACCCAGGTTTGATTCCCAGCACCCACATGGTGGCTCACAATCCTCTGTAACTCCGGATCTAGTATATCTGACGCCCATTTCTGGCCTCCTCAGGCAGAGGCTCACACAGGTACACATAGTGCACATACATATACACATGCAGGCAAAATACTCACACACATAAAATTTAATTTAAATAAATACATCTTTAATAAGATCTAGCGAGCCTTTTTTCCAAACACAGACAGTGACCCTCTGAGGCATCTGAAGCATTACCAAAGCCTGTGGCTCGGAGGTGTTTATCCACTTAGGGCTAAGGGTTAACCGTCAAGAAGGCTAAGATTAAAGGGCCCAGGTGAGAATGTATCCTTGCATCTGACGGGACCAGAAGGGATGATGTCTGAATGAGTTCAGACCAGGAAGTGGAGGGAACAGAGATGAGTCCGGTAAAGCCCCAGGTGCAGCAGCTCCACAGGGCTTGGCCCAGTCCTTGTGAAGGGGACACAGGGACTGCTTTGCTGCAGCCGACACCACACCGCAGGTAGACTTTCCAGCCAGGGCCTGCAGCTGCTGCTACTGAGAAACCGTCCTGAGCCCTCTGAGCCTACAACACAGCCCGGAATGGCCAGTGATTAAGAATAAGGGAGGAGACAGCCCCAAGAGCATCTCCAGACTCCTCCTGCCTCCTCACATTGTCCTCACCAGCACCACACCCCATTACTGACGCCTACAGTGTGCCAGGGATGCCTACAGTGTGCCAGGGATGGCTCAATTTTTCCACATACCTTTTTTTTTTTTTTTTTTTGAGACAGGATTTCTCTGTGTAGCCCTGACTATCCTGGAACTCACTCTGTAGCCCAGGCTGGCCTTGAACTCACAGAGATCCGCCTGCCTCTGCCTCCTGAGTGCTGGGATTAAAGGCGTGCGCCACCACTGCCCGGCTTCACACACCTTTTCATGCAGCCTTCCAACCCCATCATCACCCTCCCATCATGCACCTCCCTAAGGCCCAGCTTGGGTCTTACTTCCATGAAGTCTTCCCAGACCTTTCTAGGTAAACAAAGCAAGATGCTGGTTCTGGCTTCGTCCTGCTAAGAGTTCCTATCAAGACTTGGCTAGACCCAAGGATGGCTTATTTATGTTGTCATCACATCTACAGGTGAGAAGTTTCCCTTTATAAAATCAATGATGGGTTTGAGCCATCAGCATGAAACCCACTAACAGGGTTTTATGAGGTCAAGAGGAGAAGGAGCCACAGAAACGGTCATGCTAATTGCAACTAAATATGTTCGGAGTCTTGAACAAGGAAACTCAGTTTCCTAGAGTTTATCTTAGACACAGAGTTCCTGGACCACTGACCGGAAATCACCCAGAGGTCAAAGAACAGGCTGATAAGGGACCCAAAAATCAGTTCTTCGAAAAATAGTTGAAGACATTAGAATATGGGTCTTAGAAACATGAGACTCACAAGCACATGATGTCTGTAGTCAGAGGTCACTTGGGAGACATGCTACATGGTCCTGTGTGAGGCCCTAGAACTGCTGGGATGACGCAAGAAGACACCTTTTGACTCAGCACGAGGAGCCAGTTTCTAACATCAAACCATCCTACTCTCAAACAAGATCCCTCCCTCTTCTTTTTATTTTGTTTTTTGGACGGGTCTCACCACGTAGTCCACATTCGCCTCAAACTCACAATCCTCCTGCCTCACCCTCCCAAGTGCTAGGGTGACAGACATTCACCTTGACATCTGAGGAAACTTGATTTCCTTTCTCACCCCGTGTCGGGTTGTTTGACGAAGACGCAGTGACCTCTGCTCTTGCATTCCCTGGAGGTGGGAGGTAGAGTGAGGGGTGACTGGCTCGTCTTTCAAAGTCCCTTTCCATGCCTAGGAGAGTCTCATGCGCTGTCTCTTCTGAGCAGTGTGTTCCGGGTAGCAAAAGCTGACCCTGTGTACGGGCTGGAGGGGCAAGACAGTGTGGGGAAGGATTGGAAGGATGAGCGGTGCTTGGTCATTTCCAGACCCAAGAAGCTCTGAGACTGTGTCCCAGAAGGGTGCAGGACTGGAGGGGCTAGAGAGACGCTCCAGCCCTCCCATGTCCTGGCCTTCTTCCTCCTCAAGTGCAGGTTTTGGGGCCAGCAAGATGGCTCAGCAGGTAAAGACATTGTCGCCAAGCCTGACCTGAGTTTGGTCCCCAGGTCCCACACTGTGGAAGGAGAGAACCAACTTCCACAAGCTGTCCTCTGACCTCCACACGTGCTCTCTCTGTCGTCTCTGTCTCTCCCACACATGCCACACACACACACACACACACACACACACACACACACACACACACACATACACTAAAATAAATTAAAATGTAAACATTTATGAAAGAGCCGTTTCTGATGGTAGGGAATGGAAGAGAGCGGGGACAGACTGAAACAGCCCGGACAGAGTTAAAAGTTTTCCCACTTTAAGCCTTGAGAAACATGTTTTCTATGTTGAGGACGAGGTAGGGACTGCTGTAACCAAGGTACGCAGGCTGGGAAAGGCGAGACTGGACTATGGAGGAGATGGTGAAGGAGAACTCCGGTCAGGATAGGATCCCCTCGAAAGGTCATTTGCCTGGGAGGTCAGGGTGACGACAGTGTGTGGGTAGTGGTTTGGCTTGGAAGGGAAGGATGATTACAAAGTTGGGGCAAAGCAAAACAAAACACACACCAAAAAAAAAAAAAAAAAAAAAAAAAAAAACCCCGAAAACAAAACACCCCAGTAAACCATAGGTAGGCAGGCGCCTTGGGTGCAGTCTTACACTATTGTGGACAAATCAAGAAATGCACCCCCTTTCACCACCCCCCCTCTGCTCCCCCGCCCCCACCCCCTCACCATAGAAGAAAACCCACCAGGATGAAACCTGGAGGGGAAATGGATCAGTGTCTACCACTCACGATGGGACAGAGCAGGAGGAAAAACAGGTGCTATGAGCCTGTAGAGAAGCTGCTTTGGGGAGTGGAGGATGATAAACATGGAGTCAGGACCCTTGATAAAGGTGGCTGCCATTGATGTGTTACAGGGTCCTGGGTAAGTCTCTCTCTCTCTCTCTCTCTCTCTCTCTCTCTCTCTCTCTCTCTCTCTCTCTCTCTCTTTCTTCCCCTTCCCCCCGCCTCAGGGCTATAGGGTCCTCTTGTGTAAAATTGGAGGGGGGGGGGGGTCTAGGTGGTTGCCCATGTCCTTTCTAGCCAGGCTGTCTACAAGTTTATTTGTGGGTGGAACACTGTTATTTCAGAGCACGGCTCTGTAGCTGTGTTTATGTTTTGCTTTCATTTGGTAATTTCATGTTTTGGTCTTCTAGTATTATTTTAGTGTTGTTCCCTTTGAAAAAAATGTAACTTATATCTCTTTCAAACTTGAGTTGAAAAGGAAAGGAGGGGTACTCCTTCCTGGCTGGACAATTGGATGGCGGCAGTAACAGGCTGATCAAGGCCCCGGCTTGCCTAGGACTGAGGGGTTTCCCAGGGCAGGGACTTTCTTTTGGTTCTAGGCAAACCGGTGTGGCTGGTCACCCCAGTGATGAGAAAAGTGGAGACCTCAAGGTGGCTGGAAGCACTCTTCTCTTGTCCCTTTCTATGAGGAGTTTCCCAAGTCTGTGTGCTTCCCTCACAGAGGTCCCGCGAGCAGGAGCGAAGGGCCAGACCCCTGGCCCAGTCCAGACCACAGTTGCCAGGAAAGATGCTGAAAAGTCTGACTATTGCTGATGCCATGGGGGAGTTTCCCTTTTTCTTAAAAAAAAAAGAAAAGAAAAGAAAAAAGAAAGGAAAAAATACACACACACACACACACACACACACACACACACACACACACACACCAGAAAAGAAGACCCAGTGGAAAAAAAAAATGATGAGTTGAGAGGCAAGTGGCAAGCCCTACGCGGCCCCAGGAGACGGCACCCAGCTCATTTGTTTAAATTTGCAGCTGACGCCCTGCCACCTCTCCATAGGCACCAGCACAGAGCTTCTCAGCACCAGACAGGGACCAGTCTGGTGACACAGACAGCAGCTATGAACTACCCACTAACCCTGGACATGGATCTCATCACCTATAACCTGGACGACCTGGTGAGTAGAAACATGTGGCTCCTGCTTGGAATTGTAGATATTCTGTGTCAAGGAGAGGGGACAGCTTGAGAGTCCCTCCGCAAGGATTATAGAACGTAGGCAAAAGCAGGGTGCCTACACTTTTAGACTTTTGTTGTCCACCCTATCTGTCACCATTAATAGATACCGGAGGGGGACGGCATCTGCATCTCCGGCTGTGGGACTAGGTGCACAACTCTGCCTCTTGGTTCTTCAATAGAGGGTCCCCTCTTTGTCTCTTTGGGTTAGAATGGCAAAGCATTTGGAAGTTCTCTCTCTCTCTCTCTCTCTTTCTCTCTCTCTCTCTCTCTCCCCCTCCCTCCCCCTTTCCCTCTCTCTTTATCTTTCAAGGCAGGGATTTTCTGTATAGCCCTGGCTGTCCTGGAATTCGTTCTGTCGACCAGGTTAGTCTTGAACTCACAGAGGTCCGCCTGCCCAAGTGCTGGGTTTAAAGGCGTGCGCCACCACGCCCAGCTGGATGCTTTCTGAATGTCAGTGTGCCGGCGCTGCTAGTTCATCAGCCAAGGTGTAGTTGTTCACTGGGAAAGTGCTCAGTTGGTAGAGTGCGTGCCAAGCATGCCTGAAACCGGGTTTCATCCCCAGTACACTAGGTATGATGGTACGCGCCTGTAATCCTAGCATGAGAAAGACGGAGGCAGGAGGATCAGAAGTTCAAGATCATCCTCAGCTACGTAACAAGTTTGAAGCTAGCTTAGAACACATGAGACCTTGTCTCACGCCTTTAATCCCAGCACTCGGGAGGCAGAGCCAGGCGGATCTCTGTGAGTTCGAGGCCAGCCTGGGCTACCAAGTGAGTTCCAGGAAAGGCACAAAGCTACACAGAGAAACCCTGTCTCGAAAAACCAAAAAAAAAACCAAAAAACAAAAATATATGTAATTGTTCATCTTGCTGTGTGGTTTTGTTATCAAGGTACAACATTCTGTGTTGGATGGAGAAGTTGAGAACCTGATCTTTGCCCTCAAATAGCTTATGGTCTAGACAAGAGGGAGGAATGAATCCCTGACTGGAAGCTTTTAGACAAAAGTATAGATAAAGGAAGTGTGAGAACAGATGGTAACAAGGAAGAGGATCCCTGTGGCCAGAGTCATGCAGCAGGGAGTGCTAAGCTGTATTACTCCTAAAAGTGTCATGGAGCATGATGTCTCCTCCAGGAAAGGGTTGTCATCTCTAGAGATAAGGTATTCTTGGAAGAGTTCCTTAGGTGGGCGTTTAAAAAAGTGGTGCCCAGCGGCACTCTCTGGCACCCACCCAAGAGTCTCCAGGGAAGCACAGTGGTTCACTTGACTTGATTGTCACTGTGCTACCAAAGGATGTTGTAGGGAACAGCTCAAGCAGAAAACCCCGGGCTCTGGGGTCTGGGCAGTGGCGGACTTGGAAACTTCACCGTGGTCCTATTCTCTATTAGCTGCTTTCTGGGCTAGGCCATGAAAGCTCCAGACCCTGGGTCCTATCAGGTCTCCTGCCCTGAGCACTCCTTGAGGTGGTCCGCAACTCCCTCAGCTCTCCAGCATCTGCGGTCTGTTTTATAACTCTACCCACTCTGCCCCCAGGCTTGCTGGGAGATGCTCCTTTACTCATCTCAAGCTGAGAAGTGCCTGTGGCCTGTGGACAGGTGTGAGAGCTAGGATTCATCATAGCTGGTCTCGCCTCTGCAGTCCAACCCTAGTTAAAATCTATCCACGTGTTTATTTAGGACTTACTGTAGTCTGCAGGTCCAATGAAAAACCGAAATGTAAGACCTCTTGTTGAAAAGGAACGAAAGATTTCAAAGACAGGCATGGTATTACATATCTGTAATACCACAACACTCAAAAGATTCAGGCAAGAGGATTGTGAATTTGAGGACAGAACATTATAGAGAGAGACTGTTTCAAACAAACAAACAAATTCAAGATGACAAAAGAAAGCATTAAAGCAATCCTGAGGTCCTTCTAAGTGCAGAATCCCCATGACTGCCCATGTGGCACCCCTATGATGCCAGCTGAGTCTCATCGGGATCTAATTTTAAATTAGCTCACCTGGATCAGATTTTAAAACCGAGTTGTTCCACACAGCAGCATGCTCCCACCCTCGCCCTCATCCCTACCACTGGTTGCCCCCAGTCCGGTCAGTTGGTATCTTCTGCCCACGGCATCACACTGACCATCAGCTCTGACCCAGTTGGATGCCTTTGTAACCTCCTGGAGATCTGGCCGTTCCTGGCTTCTGAGAAACCTCAAGAGTTTCCCCTAACTGCACACCTCGACACAATGTGTGACCTACTAGAGACAGGTGGTAGTAGGGGGCAGAGGGACAGCAGAGGGTGTTTATGACATGAAGCAAACCTACCCAAGGAGAGAAGCCTGGCAACTTCTTCATGACACACATCAAACCAAAGGCCCTCAGCTGTGTGCCTGGACATGGGCTAGGGTCTAGCGAGGAGCCCAGGAATCCTAAGGAACCCTTCAATCAGGCACACCCTGCCTTCATCTACCTCCCATATGTGCTCTTTCTTCAGGGGTGGTTGACACTCTGGAACACAGAGCCTCCTCTTTGGCCCTGCCCACCTTCCGAAAGGTCATGACTGGCCTTGGCACACTGCCCTACTCTGTCACAGCGTAGGTGTCCTGGATGGCAGAGCAGGCAGAAGAGTCTTGCATTAGTGGCTTCTCGATAAAATTGCGGGTTTCTCTTTCACACTGCTTGTTTGTTGTGCTGGAATTGGAAACCGAGGTCTCATGCGTCCCCGGCTCTCCCGAGGAGCGTTTCCTGCCTTGTGGTAGGAAGTTGAGGTCTTAACTTGCCATTTTTTTCCTGGGGAGTCTGCAGAGCTTCTCCTATTGATTTCATTTCCTGCTCCCTACCCCTCGCCCTTGACCCAGCTGATTGCTGGCCTCCTTTCTCCAACGTGGGGTTCCGAAACAGGAATCTTGATAAGTCAAGCAACAACCATCCCTTTGTCCTATTTAAAATTTTTTTACATTTGTTTATTTATAACGTGTGTGTGTGTGTGCCCGCGTGTGCCCGCGTGTGCCCCTGCATGTGCCCATGCCCTTGTGGGATTTAGCTCTCTCTCGAGTGTGTCTGTCCCAAGGACTGAGTCAGGCTTGGTGGCAGGTGCCTGTACCCGCTGAGCTGTCTCACAAGCCTCTCTTTTTATTATTTTTAATTAATTAAATTAATTAATTAATTAATTTTGAGACAAGATCTCTCTGTAGTCCTGCCTATCCAGGAACTTGCTATATGTAGACCAGGCTGGCCTTGAACTCATAGAGATTTGCCTGTCTCTGCTTTCCAAGTGCTGAGATTAAAGGTGTGCTCCACCATGCCCTGCCCATCTTTTACAGTAATGAATTTATTATTATTATTATTATTATTATTATTATTATTATTATTATTATTATTATCAGTGTGTGTGTATGAGGACACACGTGTGCCCTGACCTCTGTGTGGATGGAGGTCAGAGGAGAACATTTGAGAATTCCTTCTCTCCTTCCACCATGGATTCCAGGGATGGAACTCAGGTCGTCAGGTTTATATAACAAGCTCCCTTACCCACCGAGCCACGGCACCAGCCTCTTTTGTCCCCTTGAACTCAAAGATCACCTTTGACCTCATTGAACACCTGCTAGCTTAAGGCGGGCAACCAATCCTTATGAGCACAAGAGCTGAACAAAAATTCTAGATGGCTAAGAACCAGGAAGGCACTACTCTCTGCTGGCTAAAGTAGGTGTGCCAGGAAGTCACCCTACCAGCCAGGGGTCTGGGTGGACCTGGAGAAGACCCTGCCTAGGAGAACCATCATTTCGAACCTCAAACCAGAGGTCCTCGGCTGGGCATGTCTGGAACCAGGGCCTTGGTTGGGCACCTACACAGGCTAGCCATGGTGTACATGCCCAGCCCTCAGGAGGTGGGGCTGCCACAGAACAGGGTGAAGCTGGTCCAAGCTGCAGAGTTTAGCTGGCCTGACCCTCCCTCCTAGATGATCACTACCAGCCATAAACTCAGTGTGACCAGAGCATCACAGGTCACAGTCTGTCCCCACACAACTGTCTCGTTTCACCGCAGGAATGAAAAAGAGGAACCGAAACTTGCTCAGGCTGTTTCTGGGCTTTACCTGGGGGAAGGGGAGGGAGGGTCCCCCATTCTAACCACGTGAAAAGTCCCATAGAAGCCCCAGCAGAGGAAGCCTCAGTTGGGGGTGGTTAGAGGAATCAGAAATGAGGGGAAACCTGAGTCCAGACTGGGAGGGATTGCGTTAGGGGGAGTCTAGATTCTGTCACTCAGATCGCAGAGACTACGTTAGGAACACGTGCCCTTCTAAGGGACAGTCTACTTGGTCCCATTTCTTTGGCAGATACATAAAGAGCAACCACGTATTTAGAACGCAGAGTCAGAATGCAGGAATGAATTTTCTTTGGGGAATGAAAGACAAAATATTTCAAATCGACACTATCTCAGAAGGGCCAGCAAGATGGCTCAGTGGGTAAAGGTGTTTGCTTCCTCGCCTGACACCTGAGTTAGTCCTGCATCTCACATGATGAAAAGAGAGAATCAGCTTCCCTCTGATCTCCTTAAATGTGCATGCACATGGACAAATATACCAAAATTTAATTTTTAAAACATTTAGAGCAAGTGCTCGCTCAGGAGGTGGTTTTAAGAGGCTACTGAGAGATGCAGGTGCACGTACCATGACTATGTGCCTGTCTTCACGGTGGAGACAGATGCTGGCTCACAAGGGGAACTCACCTTAAACCTGAAGATGTGACGAAGAGGTAGTGGCTGCTTAATGTCTCCCCCAGAGCCAAGCATAATGGCAATAACCCAAGCACCCAAGAGACTGAGGCAGGAGAGTCATATGTCCAAGGTTAGCTTGAGTTCAAGGATAACCTGGGCTACACAGTGATATCCTGTCTCAAAAACTAAAAACTGGGGCTGGGGAGAAATGGCTCAGTGGTTAAGAGCACTTGTTATTCTTCCAAGTTCGGTTTTCAACACTCACATCCAGTCTGATGCCTTCTTCTAGCCTCTGAGAACACTCACACATACATGACAGATACAACACACACACACACACACACACACACACACACACACAAATAAGTAAAATAAAAAGAAATCTTTTGAAAAAAATACTAAAAACCAAAAGCACTGCATACTGCTAATGACCAAACCCTTAGACAGAGATGGAAGAGGACCTGGTAGGCTTGCTCCTTTGGGAAAAAAAGGAGGCCATAGGTCGAATGCCGAGCCAGGGTTTTGGGTGGATTTGGGGAGTCAGGGCCTCTGAAGGAAGAGTATTGAGAGGAGCAGATCTGCACACCCATAACCCAATCTCATTCCTCCAGATCATGTCCCTGTGAGCTGCTGAGGGCTAAAATGAGAGATGTCCTGCCCACCCCACTCCCAGATCCTAACTGGTGGCTGGAAATACCCACACAAGGACATAAAAGGACATGGCCTCAGCAGGGCCTGGTGACACAAGCCTGGAATCCTTAGCACTCAGGAGGCCAAGGCACAGGACCAAACATTCAAGACACTGGCTACAGAGTTAGTTCAAAACCAGCCTGGGCAACTTAGTGACATGATACTATCTTAAAATAACAAGAGCCGGGCAGTGGTGGCGAGAGTTCCAGGCTAGCCAAGGCCACTAAGACAACAGCAAAACTAAACAAAAAAGTAAGGGGCTGTGCAAAGTACTTGCTGTGAAAGTGTGAAGACCTAAGTTCAGATCCAAGCCTATTCCTGGAGGGCTAGAGAGACGGATCAGCAGGTAAGAGAATTGGATGTTCTTCCAGAGGACCTGGGTTCAATTCCCAGCACCTACATGGTGCTCACAACCATATGTAACTCCAGTACCACAGAATCCAACACCCTCTTCTGGCATCTGCAGGCTCCGTGCGTGTGGGCACAGACATACATGCAGGCAAACACCCATACATAGAAAATGAAAATAATTTTTTTTTTTTTTCCGAGACAGGGTTTCTCTCTGTAGCCCTGATTACCCTGGAACTCACTCTGTAGACCAGGCTGGTCTGGAACTCACAGATATCCACCTGCCTCTGCCTCTGGGTTAAAGATGTGTGCCACCACTGCCTGGCTTGAAAATAAATAAATTCTTAAAAAAGGGGAGAGTGCAGGGGTCAGCAAATCTAGCCAATCAATTAGCTCCGACTCAGTGACCTCATTGTCTCCAAAGATAAGATGTAGAATAATGGAGGAAGACATCTGATGTCTACCTCTGGCCTCACACACACACAATCACACAATCACAAACACACAATCTCTCTCACACACAATCACAAACACACAGTCTCTCACACACAAAATCACAAACACACAATCTCTCACACACAATCACAAACACACAGTCTCTTACACACACAATCACAAACACACAATCACAAACACACAATCTCTCACACACACAACAAAACAGCAAATGGAAAGGCAGCCAGGGACAATGAGTAGAGATGTAGCTCAGAGATAAAACACTTGTCTAGCTTGTGAAATGCCCTGGGTTCACTCCTAGAACCACAAAGGACAAAGGCAAAACTCAGCTTCTGTATGTAGATCCTGCTAAAGGACCGCACAGCACAGGCCTTGGAGCGCTAGGGCTGGGCCTGAGAGGAGTGTACTGGGCAGGAAGCTCTTCTGACTCCTCAGGGCTGGGAACTAGGGTCAGCCTGGGACATCCACTGGCTGCAGGGTAGGCTGGAGAAGCAAAGGCTGCTGGGGAGAGGTGGACACCCCATGCTAAGAAAGGCAGGGTGTGACAAGCAGAGCATCAGGGAGTGGGCTGGCAGAAGCGAGGTGTGAGGCCCAGACTCTTTCCTGAGGCAGGAATTTTCCCTTTCACTTGAGCTCAAAGACATCCCATTGCTGGACGATGGTGCTTGTTATAAAGCTGTTCCCCCACCGGCTCTTTTCTCCTGGTCTACACCTAAGGCTCACATCAGAATCCAGTCCTGTCCTCCCAATCTAAGGCCCTTCCCAGTGCTTGAAGACAGTTCTCGTGGACTTCAGGCTTCTCTTTCCTATTT